>NC_056735.1:636129930-636244930 GCF_019279795.1 Protopterus annectens | reverse complement strand
GTGTGTGCATGTGTGCGTGTGTCAGCTACTTGAGCAGGGACAAGAAGCACTGGTTGGACAGAGAGTGTGCTAGAGGTTTTAGCTTGCCCACTAAGCTGAGATCTGGATCCTATAGCTGTGCCAGTGGGGAGTCTTATTGGGGACCTGGAGAGAAAGGGAGTGACCAGCTCCAGACTGACTGTGATCTCTGTGTGCTCTTAAGGGAAATTGCACTTTACTGTGTGTATTTTTTATCCTTTCCTTATATATGATGTCTGGTTTTAGTGTTGAGGATTGAGGCTCCCTGATTGGTGGGCCAGTGTACGGGCATCACATTTGCGGTGGCAGTGGTGGGATATCCACATCACATATTAATTAGTTGGCAAATACTAATTGGCTTGTATTGGTGTGGGTAGAGTGAATCCTGTAGCTTGTGTACAGTGAGCTTTGAAGGTGTTTTTCTACTCTAAAACAGCCACGCAGTGAATACTCAGAGTTCAGATCACAATTGTTTTATTTCTTTTGTTAGCTTATTTAGTCAGGGTGAGCAGGCAGCATATCAGCCGAGGAGTATGGTAAGCTGACAAGGAGCCATCTGGCAGAGATGTGCCAGGCTAGGGGACTGGTGCATGGAAACCTGACTAAGGCAGATCTGATTGCAGCCTTGGTTACAGCTGCATCAGAAAACAAGCATGTATTTCAACATTTATATTTACAAATGACAGAATTATCTGCACAATTCTATCTGGCTAGGTTGGCAGCCTTCATCTATCTTCAATCAATCTTCACAAAAGGAATAAAAAGTACATACTTCAAATGATTTTTAAGAAATAATAAATTTTTTTTTAGTTTCATATACATTTTATTCTAACATGACAAATGAAAAGCCTATTAATGTCAGTATCCAGAGTAGGTAAGTTGAGGGTAATTATTTTGTTATAATGGTGTTATCCACATTGGGAAAGCCAATTAACAAAGCTTATTTGTGGATATCCGAAGCAGTGTTCTATATAACAATATCATCAAAACAGAGGGTGAGATTAGACGAAGGGATAGAAGAGGTTATATCATTAAAAGAGAGAGAGAGAGAGCAGAGAATGGGACCCAGCACAGAACCTTGATGGGTGCCAAAGATGAAGATGTTCATTATTGAGAAATGTAGTGAGTTAGCACTAGAGGATGTCCGTAGAGATAGAGAGATAGACTGAGAATCAGAGAAGAATCACTAAAGCCAAGTACTTGAAAATTAGTGATAAAGCTGTTATGACTGACACACTCACCAAAATATGCTTCGGGTCTGTTTAAATAACATCAGCATAATGGTTGCCTTCCACAGATGTGTAGATCTTGTCATTGAGTGAGTACATGTGGCTTGACCTTGACCCATGATAACTATCTGTAAGGAAATCACAATTGTTTATATCCTTGATGATATGATAGTAAAGATTTGTTCCATAATCGTTGTTAAAGGATACATAATGACATGAATATTTAATACTGAATGGATTAAAGAGCATGGTAGTTATCCCAGAAATGTTATAACAGCTTACCTTAAAAGGGGCCTCAAATAAAGGTCAAAGAAGACAAAGGAAATGAACAGATATCTTAACAGCTCACACTTATAATAAGGCTTCAACAGTTGTTAAAACAGTTAAAGAAAGTAAAGATCCAACAAAGGAAACAAACAACTGTTTAAACAGCTCAAGAGACAGTATTTTCCAGGTGAGTCACTTGGGCTAAGAAATATTACTTTCTCTGTCTTATAGCAATCTTAAACTTAATAGTTCATAAGCAGACAGTGCAGGAGGTGTTTTAATGTCACTGAGTTGGATTTTAATAGGGATTTTTCAAGCAGTGGTGTTCAGTTAATTTTAGGTTTATGAGCTAGGATGTGATATAGCAACACATCTTTTTATGTATTTGTCATTTACTAACCAGCTAATAAGCTGTTCCATGAACCATTTTCAGCAGTGACCAAGGCTACAAGGCTGCAAGGCTACAAGGAGAAGGTTAAATGCTTTTGATACAGTAAATTGTCCACAAATATATTGTAAGTTGAGAGTAAACCAGACTGTGAACAAATGCATAAAGACATAGGGAGGACATAAGAGACTCCAAAGCTTACCTCTAAACTGCTTTGTGCAAGAAGTCTGGACAAAGCCAAAAGATAATTGTTTTAAATATTACTCTAATTCTGTTAAAATGTTACCAGAACAATAGGTTCTGTATCCAAATGTATTTTCTGAACAATAACAAGTATGATTCTTTAATGCCTGGCATCATTGACTATAATTCTTAGTGATTTTCCAAAAAATCAAACATTTTATGAGGGGAAAACAAAATATTTAGAGGAACAGGGCAAAAATATGAGGAAAATCAGGGATGTGCTTCAAAATTCCAGACAGTTGAAAGGTGTTCTACAAAGAGCCAGTTGCCATTAGTTAGGATTGAACCCAAGACAAGCGAGATCAAACCAGAGATTTTATCACTAAGCCACCATTCTGTTACATGTTCATATTATATAAATATATGATATATGTACCAAATGTGAAGTAAAATTAATATGGTATTTAATATTATGTTTTCACCTGATGACCTTTCTTTTATATGGACATCCACTGAGACATGCTGTTCTGTTTATCTAGGTCTACTCTACAGCATCAGGTTAATATATGCAACTAGCTCTCCAAAACATATTCTTACCAGGCAAATAGGCTGTTTAATTGACACATTTAGTATGATGTCATTTCAAAATGTTGATCTATGAAGTCAGCATTATATATCATGACTAAGGCAGGTCCATACAACATAATAAGGACCCTGACTTTGCCAAAAGTAATTCTTTATGAATCCAATGTTCTGTACAATGTACAATCTAACAACAGCTCTAGCAATAAATTAATCCTGGTTTAAAACACCATTACAAAAAATCTGCTAAAAGTGCTGACACCAGCAAAGCTCTGAAATAAAAACATGTCTTGAATAGAAGTTAAAATATGTCATCATTAACTTTATACATAAAAAGGGGGGCACAGCTGTAGGTCCTTTTTGCAGTATTTGCATTTAAAAATCACAAGAATGTGAAAAACAACAACTAAACAGAATTGTTTTCATTCTGCATGTGTTTATTCACATGAATATATAAATTAGCAGAATTCTTTGCAATAACTATAGTTAACTTACAGATTCCGCCCTCACTGGAAAGTACATCCAAAAATAAAGCATAATAAAGGATTTTTGTTTTCATTAGCTTGTAAAAACTTTGTCTACAAGATATTTAGATTCACTGACTGCTGACATGCAAATTAATATATGAGCAATATATCAACATAACTGAGCAAAATGCTTAAGTAAGAAGTCATTCATATAAGAATATTAAATGGGTGGAACATGCTCTAATACCTTTACTTTGAAATCAGCTCAGTGTCTCTCAGCAGAAATGAAAGGTAAATGAAAATATTTAATCTTTTGCAAAGTCATTATGTCCCAAGGAGGCCACAGTTTCTCTCTTTCTGTTTGTCTTGTGGTTGCCCTTAAACCTGCAATAAAATATTCCGTAAATTCCTGTCTGATCACAAGTTTGTGAGAGTACTTCCTCCGTAATGCAATGTAAAAAAAGTTAAAAACTAAGAAAATACTGTTATTGACTGTTTCTTACTTTTTCCCAGCACATAAAGCTTGGGAAAAGAGAGAGAAACAATCAGTAGCCATCTAGCCATCTGCATTATGTATGTGACTGCGGACGTGGCAGTCCGATCCCCTTCCATTTCTATCCGGTTTGTAACTACATAGACCTCTGGGAATCACACTGCTGCCTTCTTTCTTCAATCTGGACTGCTTTTACAGCAGTCCAGATTTACAGAAACAATTTTTTTTAAAACCTGGAACTCACCAAGCATGCACATTTCGAGTTCCAGGACTTCAGCGAGTCAGTCGGACTCGCAGCTAAGTAGTATGAGTACAACAACAGTACTATGTATATGTATTTACAAATAAAATATCTTTAAAAAATTTTCTTTTTTCTTTCTTTTCACAGCTGAGGAGGGGGGGCTGCAGTCCAATGGGATGAGCCGCCACTGCTAGATTGTATATAAAATAAACAAAGTGTATACTACTTCTTTTTAGTTATAATATGAGGGAAAAAAAGCAAACTAACAAAGCCAGAGAAAGCATACAGTGGTATAAAATTATTGAGGATTCAACTAATTTGCTTATTAATTAAATTTATCTAAAGCAAACTAATGGAGTAAAACAGAGCAGCTTAAAAGAATTAGTCAATCATTCAGATTCACTAAAGCCTACATGGTCCATTTTTGCAATGTGCAAGTCATGCCATGACTGCACATGGTAGCACAGTGTTTTGGATTCAGTAAGTGGCTCTACATGGTGACTACAGTCATGCACAACCACGTAAACAAGGTAAACACATTGGCATGCAAATTACAGCATAAGCACCTGAATTGTACACTAATCAACTAATCCAAGATGGAGGAGCTATTCAAAGGCTGTAAAGCAACTGCGTATACTCAGTGCTGTTTTTTTCTGTGACTCTCAAAGCCTATTGAAATACAGCCATGGAAAGGAGTCTACACCAAAACAATGTTAGGGACTGCTGTTGCTTTAATTGATGTGTATGTGCAACAGGCTGAGGACTATACTGCTGCTGCTGCTAATAGACCAAGGCCAAGAAGGAGAAGAGTTTTCAGACCCTGGGTAACTTCACAATCTACATGATGTGGAAATTGTAAAGTGATACAGGGTGAATTGACACAGACTACAGGCACTAGGAAGCCTCTGTTCTCCTTATTTGAGAGCCAGGGAAAACTGAAGGAACCCATCCCAGTGGAGATAAAATGTGTAGCACTTATAATCTTAGCTACAGTTGCCTTTCAGAGACCAATAGGGGACATGCTGGGGATGTCACAAGCATCATCATCCAGGATCCTCCATCAGTTCTTCAGTGCTATGCTCCAACATGTTAGTGACCACATATATTTTCCCCATACTCCTGAGGATAGGCCAAGAAATATGCAGGAGTTCTACCTGTAGTGGGTCTACTTCAGATGATCGAAGTTTCAGAACTTTGAACATCACATGCCGACGACCATATGACTGAAGTTTTCAAACAACGAACATCAAATAAATTAAAAAATAAAAACAAAAACAGTTTTCGTTCATGTTTTTGCAGGGGCCAAATCCTGCTGTACCCTCTGCCCCACTGCTATTTAAATATACTAACTCTGAGATCAAAGTACAGTGACGAAAATGGTAAATTTCCTGTTCTGCACTGTACGGCAATCTCTATTCAGAAAGTTTGAAGTTTCAAAACGTCGATCATATGGTTGTCAGCCATAAGAAATTTGAAGTTCTGAAAATTCGATTACTTGAAGTGGACCACCTGTATCTCACTACCCTGTAGTACTGTGTGCCATAGATTGCACACATATAGAAACTAAGGCACCACCTGGGGAACAGGGAAGGCTCTACATTAATAGAAAGAGCTTCCACTCTAATAACTGCCAAGTTGCATGTATTGCCATGAGAATCATCTTGAATGTGTCTGCTGGTAACCCAGGCAGCTACTACAACTGACATATCTGGTGCACCCCTCAGTTGTATCAGATGTTTAGTAGGGGAGATGCACATCATGCATTGGAACCATGGCTGATGACACCCATCAGAAATGCACACACACTTGCTGAAGAATGCCATAATGAGGCACATGCTCAAACCAGAAATATCATAGAGCATGTGTTTGGGCTGCTGAAGTCACAGTTCTGGTGCCTAGGTACATCTGGTGGAGCCTTGCAGTACAATCCACAGACGTATACTGAAATATTCACAGTATGTGCCATGCTACACAACCTCATCCTGAGAAAACAGCTTCAGCTGAACCATCAAGGGGAAGGAGCACACATCCCACAACCAACACCAAGGTCACCACAGCCACATGCAGGTGAGGAGTAAGAGGGGGAAGCAGCAGCTGCTGTGGATGCAGACAGATGTAGGCATGTTCAATATTTCCTTGCATTGGCATAGCACACTCCTTCACCACCTGAGGGGCTAAAGAATTCCTTCTATGCACATACAAATACCGACACTGAATGCCAGGCAACTGTCACAACCTTTACCTCCCCATGTATTGGCTGTGTACTTCTTGCAACAGACAGTGTCAGCACTGCACTAAAACTATTGCAACTGCTGGATTTACAAGGTAAGTGTTGAACCTGGAGAGTATTGTGTAATAATATGACTGACATATCCTTGCATGTTGTAACTTGCTAGTGTAAGCAAATAAAAGGTGAGAGATTTGTACAGAAATTACCTTAACATGTGACAGCAGAGACTTATTTGACTTATATGTGTCCATTATTAAGTAGTAGGCCTCAGGAATTAAACATTCACACTGTCATACCTCTCAAAAAGTGATGGTCACTGCATGCCCTCAGTTTATTATCATATGTTTGCACTGGAAAATCATTAAAGAGAGAAGTTAGAAAGTAGTGATACACATTGCAGTTTCAGACTTCACAACTCTCACAAAATCATTAACAATAAAGATGGAAAATTTTTGATGTTATCAACTGTGCAACTTTCCAAGACTGATTTAAGGTACAATTACCAGTTCAACATCACAAATGTAGATATACTTAGCACTAAGTCAGCTATACACCCTGAGCATCAGACACAAAGCTTATGTATCCCTGAGATACAAAACAGGGCTATGGCACAGTAATCATCACTTGCACAAGGTGTTGTATGGGGGAAGGAAGCCTAGACTGACACAAAAGGTTGGTGAGTGTGTGTGAGTAAGAAAGAGAAGCAGGCAGACATTTGGATAAAGCAACAGATGGCCAGTGAGACAAAATGAGTTTTAAGCTGCACGGCTAACCATGTAGCTGTTTTGTGTGTGTGTGTCTCTATGGGTCCTCCAGGTGAAATTGGTGTGTGGGTAGCTGCATGAGCACAGTCAAGCTCTGTTCTAACTCTACATCTTGGAATGTCAGACAGGTGTGAGCCATGCATGGTAGAGGTGGCAGTTCATTGTTGTTGTACCTGACTGTAGATCACAGCGTGTGTATGTACCTTTAAGAAGCATTTTCAGATGTAGCACATGCATATAAATGCAGAGCATGTGCAGGCAGCAGAGGCATTTTGAGAGAACAGACAGAGTATTAACATGTATGAGTGTAGTAGTCAGTCTTTTTTTAAGTTTATTTAAGTTTAAGTTACAAAGCCTCCTTTCTGATGTGTTCATGTGTAATAAAGCTGTTTAAACAGAACCCATGAATGTTTGTCTGTTTTATCCTGACCAGACAAGCAACATGGTGTCAGAACCGGGATTAAGACAGCTACTTCTCTGAGAGTTGAAGGTGAAAGCAGACCAAGCAGGTTGAGTGAAACAGAGCACAGACAAATGAAAAAGGGCCAGAAACAAGCTAAAGGTAAAGAAAACTGCACAAATGATTTATATGGCAAAGAAAATGAAACAGTGGATTTATAAAGCACAAAACACATTATTAATCAAATGAGTAGCACAAAATGTATTATTAAGCAAACAAAAGGCACAAACTGCATTATTAATTAAACAAATGTTCGAAACCACAATATTTGATAAAACTAGCACAACTATTCATAAGGGGATCAGAATTACCTTTGGTCTGCATAATGAGCATGTTTAAAGTGAAATGGGCACAAGAAAAGTATAATGAGCATGATAAAAGATTAAAAAGGTATAACAAGTACAATAAAATGGCAGATTAAGCTTAAAGAGCAAGGTGACTGCATGTTTTTAGTAAGAGACCATGTTTGGGCACAAACTACTATTTTGCATTGACCAAAGCCATTCAAAGCATAACTAGAGTTGTTCAAAGTATCTCCGAGTATGCAAAGTGTTTGCAGAGTGTGTGTTTAATTATGGTGCAATTATTTTGAAGAGTTTGCTGTGTGCAAAGTACAGTTAAATTGCAAAGTGCAATCAAAGTAGAGCCATTTCAAAAAGTGTCTTGTGCTGTGTGCATTTATTCACAGAAAGCCGCCATTTCAGGGTGTTTTTTACACTGTGCAGTTATTTCACAAAGAACAGACATTTTGAAAGGTTCTTGTGGTGTATACAGCTTATTTACAAAGTGCATTCATCTCGAAGTGTTTCTTACTCTGAGCTTTTTCTGCCGTATATAGATTATTTGCAAAGTACAGTCATTTTGAAGTATTTTTACACTGATGAGTGGTTTCATAAAGTACAGTGATTTCAAAGTGTTCTTGTGCTACAGAGACTTATTTGGCAAAGTGTCGTTATTTCAAGGAGTTTGTTATGTTACTGGGCATAATTACAAGCACTGGTATAATGTTCTGGCATATATATTTATGTGTGTATGTTCATACATAATTCCAAGCACCTTTACTACTGTGTATTGATATGACAGAGGCATTTTGCAGACCAAGTCCACTTGTGTTTCATGATAATATAGCAGAGAATTAGAGAGTAATCAAGCAGGATTAGATAGTTTCATACAAGCAGCTTTTTCTGACAAACATGCACGTAAGCATTCATTTTGCTTAACTTAGCTGGATCAGAAGCTATTGAAAGAGAGCGTTCATTTGTGCATGCGCCAGACTTATATGCAGGAGAGGGGGAAATCCATTATACTATGGTACCGGTTGAATCAAGGGAAGATGCTGAGTGCTTAAACCGTACATGTAGAGAAATGTGCAACCCCCCCAGACAAATGTTACATTAGAGAGGCACTTATTTTACACAAGAGACCAAAAGCCAGGTGAAACCTTTGCAGCTTACATCACTGACTTCAGAAACAAAGCTAAGACATGAAGATTTGATGACTTAAAAGATGACTTAATAAATGACAGGCTTGTGTGTGGTGTTAATAGTTGCTGTGAGAAAGATTATGCTCCATGACAGTGATTTAACATTAAGCAAAGCAATAGAGATTTGTCAATCCATGAGCTCACAGAACGGCACACAAATATTCTTACACGTGATAAGAGCTTAGTTTAAACAATCTCTAGAGCAAACATAGACAGCATGCAACATGTGGCAATCAGAAACAGGCCTAAACACATGGCAGCAGCAACCATGCTATTTGGCTGGGAACAGTTACAGCTTGCAATTTTATGTAGTCCAAAGACCTGTCCATTCATTATTAGGTCACAGAGACAGTTTGAGAATGAAACAGCTTTCTTTTACTAAAGAAGTCCATCATGTAAGTAAATGTCCCAGTTACAGCTTTACTGATGCTATTTTGTCAGAGTATGCTGACATGTTTGACAACAAGCTAGGTAAACATCCAGTTGAGTACTCCATGAAGTTAGACCCAGAGGTCATTCCAGTGGTCAGACCAGCAAGAAGTGTTCCAATAGTTATGCAGGACAAAGGCAATGTCAAGTTAGACAAAATTGTGCAGCAAGGTGTGATTTGTCCAGTCGCAAAACCAATTGGGTGGGTGTCATCCATGGTAGCTGCTCGTAAGAAAATTTCAGATGAAATTAGAATATGCATTGACCCAAGGCATTAAAAGACCTCATCATCCTATGCATACAGTTGAGATTGCAATACTCATGCCAAATGCCACTGTTTTTTTCTGTCTTAGATGCAAAGAGCTCATTTTGGCAAGTGATGCTTGATCACAACTCTTCATTACTGACTTCATTCAGTACCCCCATTTGGTAGATAGGGATTCCTCAGGATGCCTTTTGGAATAAATTCTGCCAGTGAAGTCTTTCAGCATGCAATGGAGCAAATTTTTTTAGGCTACCCATGTGCAATGATAGTTGATGATTTACTGGTTGAAGTTGATGGTGAAGCAGAGGCTCCCCATTATGCTGTCACAGAAGCAGGTTGTTGAATGCATCTTTGTCAAACTGAAAAGCGTGAAAAGGCAATATAGTGAAGCGGCTTTTCAGCGAATTCTTTGCCTGGGAAAGAATTTGTTTGGCTGCTTTCGCTACTTTGCCTTTTCATTACTGTAGTGTGATCTCGGAGTTGGTATATTTAAGTAGGGGGAGTGCGGGGGACACAGCCCCCATGTCAGGGGGTGTAGGGGGTAAAAATCTCCATATTATGTAATGTTTTGCAGTTTTTTTTTTGTTGGAACAGCAATTTTTTTCCAAGGTTTCCCTTACATGGGGTCGATTATGTGTCATTCACTCTTCTGAGTGTGCGATATCATAATATAGACCCAAAGCAGAGCATGACAGTAACCTCAGGAAAGTTCTGGATAGAGCGCATAAAGTGAAGTTAAAGCTAGATCTTCTGAATTACAAATTCAGACTACCAGAACTTACTCATGTAGGTAATTTATTTACTAGTGTAGGCTTATGACCAGCTCTTCCCAAGCAAGCAGCCATTCTTGAGATGACATCTCCAGACAATGTCCAAGCCTTACAGCATTTTCTTGGCATGGTTAACTATTTGGGCAAATTTATCCTTGACTTTAGTGAGTTATTAGCACCTTTAACAGAGCTGATATGCAAGAATGTTGCATGGTTATGGTTAGGACAACACCAGAGACCATTTGATAACTACAAACATCAAATTGTTAACCCGCCTACATTAAGATACTATGATGTCCACAAACCAGTAGTTCTTTCCTGTGATGCTTCAAGGTCGGTCTTGGTGCAATTATTCTTCAGGAAGGTGGACCTGTTGCTTATGCATCTAGAATTCTTACTCAAACTGAGATGCAGTATGCTCAAATTGAGAAGGAACTTTTAGCAGTTTTGTTTGCATGTTCGAAGTTCCCTGATTATATTTATGGCCAAACAATCCAGATAAAAACTGACCACCAACCTCTAGTTACTATTTTAAAGAAGCCTATGCATTCTGCTCCAGCAAGACTACAAAGAATGATGCTCAAATTGCGAAAGTGCAATTTCAAAATGGTCTCTACAAAAAATAAATTTCTTTATCTGGCTGATACCTTATCCAGATCACCCAGAAATACCATGAAACAGCTTGATGCAGGGAAGTTTGACTTTGATATCATGGAAGTGCTTAATTTTTCTACCACGAGACTTGATGAGCTGAGATATCATACAAAGACTGATCCAATTTTGCAAAAGCTCAACCACTTCATCAATGTGAGATGCCCGTAAAAGCAATCCAGTGTACCGGCAGAAGGACAACCTTACTTTCCATACAGAGATGAAATGCTGATAGAAGATGATATCATTTTCAAAGGTCCAAAAGTTGTTGTTCCTACTTCCTTACAGCATGAATACATTCAGATTTTACATCATGGCCACCCAGGTTCTGATTCTATAAAAATATTGTCCTTCTCTAGAAAAAGAAATTGGTAAAATGCTTTCTTCTTGTTCAGTGTGCAACAGTACTAAGCCACATTTGCCAAAAGACCCTCTTCAGCTAAGCCAAATTCCTGAACTACCTTGGTCAACAGTAGCAATTGACATATTTGAGTGGAACAGTCAACATTACTTAGCATGTAGACTCTTATTCAAACTGGTTTGAGATCGATTTTCTACCTAACCTAACATCCAGTGCTGTTATTACTAAAATGAAACATCATTTTTCAGTCCATGGTATTCTACACATAGTTATTTCTGACAATGGTTCTCAGTTTACCAGTCAATTGTTTCAGAAATTTGCTAAAGAGTGGGACTTTATCTATGTTACTAGCAGTCCTGAATATCCTTAGTCAAATGGTCCTGCTGAACATGCAGTATAGATTGCAAAGCAATTATTAAAAAGGTCAAAGCATGACAATACTGATATCTTCTTGAATTTACTCAATCTCAGGAATATTCTCCTTGACAATCTACTAGGTTCACCTGCTCAGAGACTTTTATTTAGACAAATCAGAATTACCTTGCCTATAAGTTCTAGTTTGTTGGTGCCTAATGTTAAAAACAACAGAGTGATAAAAGCCCAACTTTTTAAGAAGTGTTCTTCTCAGAAATACAGCTATGACAAAATGAGCAGATTTCTTCATCTGTAAAAAGAAGGCAAGACAGTGAGGATGCAAATGGCGAAAGGCTTTGATCAAATTGATCAAATGACAGGTATATATACCAAGATGAGATCCTATTTAGTGGAATTTGAGGGTACATTGTACAGGAGAAACCGCAGACATCTTCTTCCTGTATCAGATATGATATCACAGCATTGTACCTGTGATACAGACTCTAGATCTCAAAGCAACCCATACAATGTTCGTACTGAGAAACATGTCACAGTATCCATTTCTATTAATGATGATATCTCAGATGTCCCCAAAGTTGAACATTCCTTGAAGGCAGTCCCTGTTGCTAGATCCAATTCTGACTTTTATGTTACACAGTCAGGTCGAATTTTAAGACCTAGTGTAAAATACACAGCAACTTGGACATAATTGTTTTATATGCATCTGATTTTGTATGATTGCATGTCAAATAATTAGTTCTGTATAACTGCATGTCCAAAGATCATTTCTGTAAATTGCATTCCATTGAATGCTGTCATTTCATATAAGGACTATTTCTCAAAGAGGGAGGATGTAGATCAGAGCGTGCGTATGTACCTTTAAGAAGCACTTCTAAATGTAGTACATGCATATAAATACAGAGCACGTGCAGGCAGCAGTGCCATTTTCAGAGAACAGCCAGAATGTTAACATGTATGAGTGTGGTAGTCCATCTGTTTATAACTTTATTTAAGTTTAAGTTACAAAGAATCATTTCTGATATGTTTGTGAATAATAAAGCTGCTTGAACAGAACCCATGAATGTTTGTCTGTTTTATCCTGACCAGAAGAGTGACACTGACCATGAGAACTGGCTCTGCCATGAGTTGCATTGGCATGTCTACACCCAAGATCAGATGCACTGCTGCTACCTGAATATTTCTGATGTCTTCTGGACATGCTCCCCTCACATGGGTGCCCAGAACAATGACCCCATGGCCTGCCACATCTGGGTGTGGACAGCTCACCCACTGATGGAGCAGTGGAAGTACTGCCACTATGGCATCATGATCAGGCATGGCCACATTGGCTAACAGCAGATGAATGTGGCTGACCTAAGCCCATGATACCATCCCCCTCCCAGCAGACATTCCATTGCAGATACCATGTGTTAGAATGTGTCATTCATCCGATCCATTAAATCTGCAACACCTTGGAGGCAGTCACACATGTCAGTCTGTATCACATCTACAACCCTAAGCATTTCTCTGGAGCACCTATGGGAAAATACCTGTGCCTCCATGATGGCCCTAAACATATGTTGAGTGGCACAGGAAGAGACATCTGGATCAGGTGGAGGATGGACAGCAGGCATCTCAACCACACTTTGGCTACAGCCAAAGTCAACAGGCACTGAAGCTGCAGTAAGCATAAATTCCTGATTGTGTCACCCTCCATCTGGCCAATATCTGAGGGCTTACTGGACTGGATAGGTGTAGGCCTACTGGCTGTGTCCAATGGAATTTCAGGTGATGGGTGTATGTCACCCTCAGTGTCAGATTCAACCTCTGCACCCCCCGACTGTACCTCTGTTTGGCCACCATCATCATCAGAGTCTGCTGACACTCTGACATTTGGTAGTAGAAGTCCCACCCTTACACTGTCAGGATTATCTGTGATAATAAGAAGCAAACACAGGAACAATTAATACCTACACTACTATAGCCTAATATATGCTAACAAAATACCAGTGGTGCCACTATTAGACAGTACGGCATTACATGGTGCCACTAATAGACAATACAGCAATACACACAACAGTCCTGACATCAACAGCACACAGTAAAATATTTCTTTGAATTGCACATCTGTACTGACATAAAAATGTTTGGCTTACCATGTGCAGATGATGGTATGTTCTGTATGCTGGATGGTCCTGGAAGAAGTTAAGCAAATGGTAAGGACAACATCATCACAATTTCCAGTAATACAGGGGTAATACTTTTTCCCCTTTATGTGTCCATTAACTAAACTTTCAACAAGAACTTGGATAAGTCCAACCTAAGCCCACAGTAATCTTCAATTCCCCCACCTCCCCAAAAAAATTATTGTGAAACAGAAGTAACATATTGATTTTTAATTTTTTTTTACTATACAACAGTATTTAATAATTGAAATGCAAAAGACTATCTAAAAGCTCCTCTTGGGACATGCTTGCTGTCCTTGAAACAGTAGCTTTAATGTCAAGGACATGCTGTTCTGCACTTTACTGGGATCTGTCTGGATCCTTGACAGTGGACAGGAACTCTTTCATTTGCTGTTAGTAGTGGCTCTGTAGCAGGCCCCACCTGGTTCTCATCCAGTCACAGGCCACTGCAGCTGCTCTCCTCTGTGCAGATGAGATAATGTCAGTGGCCCTATGGTGCACCTGATCATATGTCCTGCTATGGCTACTCACTGCATTAACATCTGCTATGATCTGCTGCCAAATTTGCATTCTTCCTGACATACCTCAATGTCCCCTCTCAAGCAGGAAGGCACCATGTCACCTGAAAGCTTCAACTTTGACTTGATCCTCAGAGTCAGTGAAGGTAGATTTTTGAGGACTGAGACACCTGGCTGGTAAAGTCCTAGGTGTCCTAAAAGACAAGAGAAAGATAATACACAAGTATAACATAACTACAAAATAACCGTTCCCAGATAAAACAGAAGAATATAGCATTCCCATATTACCCACTGAAAACATAAAAAGTCTAGAGATTTGAAATATGAATAACAGGTTGTATGCAAAAAAGGAGAGTAACAATAGCAACATATCATTGTTTGTGCCATAACATAAATGTAGCTTTGCTTCCCCACCCCAAAAGAACAGGCAAATGAAACATTTCGCTAACAAACCATCTTTGAAATGCTGAAAGTGCTATCAAATGAACTGTCCCTGAAACATGCCTACAGATGAAACACAGAACATTCCATGTTAAGGTATTGCCAGTCATGTATACCTGTGAAATGTCCTGATAAACATGCCTTCAGTACACTTCTAATTAATGCATACAGATAAAAGTGTAAAAGCCTTTGCTAATCCAAAAAAAGCCCAAATATATATATATATATATATATATATATATATATATATATATATATATATATATATATATATATATATATATATATACATATATAGTTCCCCTTATCAAGATCGAGTTACTGAAAGCTATAAATTCATAAGCTCGAGTCCAGAATCTCGAATTTTCAGTAACTCAAAAATGTGAAGGGAAGATAAAAAAACAAAACAAAAAAACAAGTTGACTTACATGTATGCAGGTGTCCAAGTCCCCCTGCATTCTCTTTGCTTAAATACATCAGCTCCGTGACTGCACTATAGTGGAGGAACGGAAATTCTCCCATTGTGCATACAGCACGGAATGGGAGATTTCCTTCATCCCCATTGTAGTGCGATCTTGGAGTTGGTATATTTAAGTAGGGGGGTGTGGGGGTGCAGGGGGGCTTGCCCCTGCAAAAACATTGTAAAGACATTTGTGTAATGTCTTTTCGGTTCACTTTAAAATTTCGAGTTGCTGAAAACTTGAGATTCTGGGCTCAAGCTTATGAATTTCGAGCTTTCAGCAATTCGAGATTCTAATGCACTAACTGGTTGTGTATTCACTTAGTGCACTATATCCAAAAATAATAGATGTACAAGTAAGACTTTTATGGTATCATATTATTGTAGATGATGTTGCAGTTGGTTGTAATCAGAATGATTTTAGTTCCTTGCTGCAAAGCTGTTTGTGGGGAAAGAGGGATAAGGCACCCTTGCTGTGTTCTGAAGGTTCATTGGAATAACAGTTCAAATCTAGACCAAAGTATACACATATAAAATTATTAAACATGTTGTTCTTAATTACATTTCAGCATATGCAGTATGTAGCTGACAAAATGTAAACATAACTTCTCAAGTTCATTAATCCTTTGTGCAGATGTATCCCAAAGTAATTGCTTATTTTCTGTGTTCTCCACATAAACAAGTCTCATTACCTTCTCTTTCCCTAGCTACACAGTTGCCTTTTTATGGTGCAGATTCAGGGCTGCCAGCATGGTGAAGATGCAAATGAGGTGTGAACTCATTGGAATTGGTAAATCCCAAATACTTGGCTCCGTGTAGCTGATATAAACATAGTGCAGGCACTTCCTCTGTGTTTGTTTTTAATGGCTTGTAACTGTGAATGATTACTGGTAGAGAGAAGGTAAGCATAATACCAATGTTGACTGCCTTACATCCAGTTGATGTGTCAGGTTAGACTCGCAAAGCGTTAGATGTAATTTTTTCGAGTTTGGAAATGTATGTAAGCAGCACATAATTCACAGGTTCTGTCCAGTAACATCCAAACTCCCCTTTAATTTTTGGCAACAGCATATTATATTATTATCATTTAATATTCTCACATATTTTAAGTGCAATGATATAGAATGGCTTACAGACTGCATGTCTCAGATTACTGGTCAGATATGAGAAGAATGATGAACAAACACAGAGAAATAAGACAGCGCTGCATATTTTCAAGCTATACTCAAAACTGGTTGTGTATTCACTTAGTGCACTATATCCAAAAATAATAGATGTACAAGTAAGACTTTTATGGTATCATATTATTGTAGATGATGTTGCAGTCGGTTGTAATCAGAATGATTTTAGTTCCTTGCTGCAAAGCTGTTTGTGGGGAAAGAGGGATAAGGCACCCTTGCTGTGTTCTGAAGGTTCATTGGAATAACAGTTCAAATCTAGACCAAAGTATAAATATCTCCAGTGTACTAACATTTTGTACTGTGTATGTCATAGGAAAAAATGTCTAAGCTTGTTTTCTGCCTTTCCTGTAAGTAGTCTAGTCCAGATACAGATTTGCTGTATCCAGGACTGTTTGTAAGCTTCTGAGCCCCTGCCGTCTAGCTAGGGTTAAAATATTCCCGGCACCATAAAGTTTGGTCTTCAAATTTTCCCTTAGAACTAGCCAGTTATTTAGTTTTAGAACTCAAATCTGTTTGTTTGAGCTGAGCACTTGTTCAGAACTCATTGTAAGCACTAAATAAGCTACAAATTACTACAGCATTCAACTTTCCTCACTTGTCTAGAGGAAAACAGGTTTTAGTACTTAATAAATAAGCACCCATCCAGGCATGTCTAAGGGTCAAATCTCAGTATTTTCTCCTGTCTACCTGATGAATCTGGGCATATTGGGGCAATGCAGCAATTGCCTCATGTACACAGACAACCATCTCCTCCTACCACCCAACACTACAACCTGTGAGAGATGCACTTATATAGCTAAACTGGAAGCAAAGCTCTCTTCACCCAAGACTGGACTAGACTGTCAAGACGAGAGGGTAAACACTTGCACCACACCACACTCATCACAGTCCCTCAAAACCTACACCACCAAAACACACACATAGAAATAGAAAACACACACCTACATTCACGGATGCTCTCAATAAAAATCTGCTCAAGCAACAGGGACCTCCAAAGCAGAAATGCAAGCAACCTCCACCCCCCAACACAACCCAAATGACACATAGCCCACAAACTCAGTGTGCCACTCAACCAAAGCCCATAAGGCATAACAATGTACCCAACACTCTAGTCATAGGTGACTCTATAGTCAGGCACAATTATGTTCGACTCACCCGGCTGAACAAGGAGAAAGTTACTGTCAGCTGCCTGTTGGGTGCCAGGATCCACTACGTAATGCATGCACTCAGATCACTCCACAACAAATACAAATATGACTCTGTCATTGTCCATGTTGGGGTGAATGACCTGAGACGTACCTCCCTAGACTACATGAAAAGAGACATGAAGGAACTGTCCGATCTTGTAGCCCAGTCAGTTATGACCATCACCCTGAGTAGCATCCTGCCATCACCTAGAATGATACCACAGTACAAGGACAAAATGATTGACTTCAAAAATTGGCTAAGCTACTGGTGTCATTCTAAAGGGATCCAGTATCTGTCTGCCTGGGATGACATGATCGACAGACCACGATGCTTTGCCAGAGATGGCCTGCACCTGCCACCCTTGGGATTCTGGATACTGGCTAAAGCTCTTGCCACAAGTGAAGAAAGAAAGCCAGCACTCAACTCCTGGAATCAGGCCATCTTATTTAATGTCCAACTTCAAGACAGCAAAATAACATAACCGTACACCAACATGGTTGTACTGGTTTCGGTAAATCCTTCATCAGCAACCAAACATGATGTACAAAATGAAGACAAAACCTAACTTGCTGTCTTCCAACTTATACAAATTTCATATAGAAAGCATGGAGCGCCCTCGAGTGCATCTATAAAATAGTGCACTAGTTCATAAATACATGAAATGTAATGCAAATAAACACAATTATCCCAAATATATACATTAATATATGAACCCAAATATAACAACAAACATATGAATTGGAGGCCTCAAAAATGATCATTCAAGCCAGAGGAAAATGGTGCCCCTAGTTTGATGATCCACATTTTCTCTTTATAGGTGAGCCTATCATGTAAAACATGAGATTGTACATGTCTGTCCTTAATGTAATCATTACAACTGGCTCACTGACAGAACCCACACTGTGAAAGTAGCAGACTCCAAATCTGACTTCAAACCAGTGACAAGTGGAGTACCACAGGGTTCAGTCCTGGTTCCTCTCCTGTTTGGTATCTACTTCTCAGAAGTACAGGCTAACACAGAACATCTTTGGCAAACAAAGTTTGCAGATGACTGCAAACTAGGAGCCATAATTGAAACTCTTAATGATGTGGACATCCTACAAAAGGGCCTCACTGAAACAGATGCCTGTTGTCAAAGCTATGGCCTCAAGCTCAATGCCAAAAAGTGCAGCGCCATCCCTTTTGGTAAAAACTCTGTACCCATAAGCTACCACATAAGCAGTAGTATACTTAACACCAAAAGTGTGATAAGAGA
Organism: Protopterus annectens; assembly: GCF_019279795.1. Classification (NCBI taxonomy): domain Eukaryota; kingdom Metazoa; phylum Chordata; order Ceratodontiformes; family Protopteridae; genus Protopterus; species Protopterus annectens. Next base: position 636,226,066 of record NC_056735.1, on the reverse strand, counting down.
CCTTGGGACTCGGGTGGACAGTCTTCTCTCCTTTGATAATAACATCGCCATAGTAGTCAGGAAATCCTTCTATATTGCACACCTCATCACAAAAGGTTTTTCATCCATGAAAAAAAGAGGTCATTGTTCTCCTCTACTCATCACTCATTAGACCCATTACAACGCCCCTTTTGGTATGTACCTCACAAGACATCTACAACAACTATGAAGGCCACAGAGATACCTCACAAAGAAGATTAGCATCCTCAAACAGATGACCTACACAGACCATCTAAAAAAACTCCAGCTTTACTCTGTCGCATATCGCCTACTCAGAGGCAATCTCTGCCTAACATACAGAGCTATGTCCAACCCAGAGCTGTTGGACATGCTCCACTTAAAGAAATCCCAGTCCCTCCAAGCTACACATGCTAGGGACCTAAGCCTTGTCACCACAATAAACAGAACATGCTGAAAGGATAGATTCCTGTCCCAGAGACTTCCCATACTCTGGAACAAACTATCTATCTATATCAAACAAAGCTCCTCATTAGTGCTCTTCAAGAAAAGTCTTGATGATTGGATGGGAGATAGGAAATTCATCACAGGGATCACTTCTGTTCTTCTGCTTGATAAGGGCACAGGAAAATAATTTTCTTGGGTGGCAAAAGCCATGGTACCTTTTTGGCTAGGCTTACATAGGCCTTAGGGCCAATAGCCTAGTACCTACCTATGAACCTATGAACTTGTGATTACTTTTTGTTGTTTCAGCTACCCTTCCTTTTTTGGGAGGGGCAGTGTTTGTGTGATGCACCGCTTAGTGCAAACATGGGAAAAGGAGAAAAATGAATGTCAGGTATGGCTGTGCTTATCTCATTTGAGTGAAGCACAGCAGTGCACAAACTGGACTAGTGGCCCACCCAGGAAGCAGACACAATATCTGCAGAAAACCTGCAAACACAGTGTCTGTAAAAGGTGTAAAGGACAAAGCAATACATTGTTGTAATTTTTGTTTTCCATCGCACAACTGCGCTTAGCAGTGGTGTACAGCAGTTAGTGTCAGGTCATTACCTTTATTCCCCCAGTAGATGTCTGCAAACTTAATTCACCTATCAGTTACCTTCCAATTTCCAAAATATATTTCTTGGCTACATCAGTAGACATCCCTCAAACTAATGCCAAGTGTCAGTTTAATCTTCCAATTTCAATTATTTAATTTCTCTCTGCTTGGCACCGCTACACTCTGCTTAACATTGTGCAAACACTGTTGGCATAATTACTCAGGTTTGCACACTACCAGTAAACACAATAACTGGAATTGGCAGGAAAGCATCATTTTCCATTGCTCTAGTTCGGCTGATAGACATGGTTGGCATTGGAGAGGAAGCTATCAAGTTTAGGGCACAGATGTGAGGTGTCCAGGAGTCCAGGATATTTATTGGACTCCTGGTAAAGCACCACAGCCAAAGGCTTCTTCTGGGGGATTATTCTGTCTCCCAGAGCAAGTCTGAGGTGTGGAATACTTTGGACCAGGCTATGTCCAGTGTCACTGCTATCCCATGTACTGGAAAGAAATGTAGGCATCATTTTATTGATGTACAGGGAGAAAAAGGGATACCCTCAACAGTTGGTTGCATGAGTTTAAGACTACAGACTTCCCACAGATGTGCAAGTATGACAGTAAGAGAGTAATTGTAAGATTTGGAAAGCTAAATATAGTCAAGACTGGTGGTATGCTTAATGCTCTTCTGTTCCTTTCTTTTTTCTCCACTTCCCACTGAATATGAGTTACATTGGCAGGCTCATGTTGCTTGACTGGAGACACTGAAGGAAGCCAGTGGTATTGGATGCTGCAGTGGTACAGCTGTAGCATTCTTGCCTCACAGCAAGAGGTTGCCCAGTTTGATTCTCAACTGGAGTGCCTTCTGTGTGGAGTTGTCTGCATGTACTCACTGTATTCGTGTGGGTTTTCTCTTTGTACTCCGATTTCTGCCCATGTTACAAAGACATGCATCTGGAACATTTCTTCCTGGGCCTCCACTGAAAACTGGCTTTATACAGCAGAAGAAAAGTGTTATTGTAGCTTTAAAAGTTACAGATAGCTTTTTTGGTCTTTTATACAGTTGCATCAAATTGAGCATGCATATCCCAAATGTAAAAGCAAGTATTTATGCATTAGTCTTGTAATAGTCCATATTAGACTGTAGTCAGGGGTTATGGGGTTAAATACCATTATTCACAACTGTACAATACTGTTATTTCTTAAATATTTACATTAAATTAAAAAATCTATACCAGTGGTACAAATGCCCTGCTGTAAACTGTAATTTGTATAATTGGAACATACATATGTGCAATATATGGACAGTTCAGAGACTACTTTCACTTCTGTAGTATATTGTGAATCTGCTAGGATCTATACTTAAGTTTAATACTTCCAATAAAAGAGTTGTATAATTCTGTTAATGCATTGTATGTCACATATGACAGTACTAATTTTTCTCTTACCTCAACCCTTAGCTCTCTTTTTTTATTTTCTATTATGTGCTGTCAAAATGTCTCCATGTCATCCATGTGTACCACATCACTAAATTCTACACAGCACAGCAAGGTAGGCCAACCCCACTGGATCAGCCTGTTCGCACACCACCATCTCCAAGCAAAAATGCCCAGCATGTCTGGAAGCCAACTTGGCAGCACTGCATTTGATGCCCCTGCACTACCTGCATCCCTCAGGAAGTACTTCCTTGGAAGATGGTGCATTGGTACCTTCCAGAAGCAGTGGTGGAGTAAGGGGACAGTGACAAATGTCCAGTGGGTGAGGTCTCAATTCTCACTGTCTCCAAGCTTGATGGCCATGAGCCTGCATTGTCCCCTCCCTCACCAAAATCATGGATCATGGTGACTCCCAATCTTTTGTGTCCCTCACCACCCCTGTCTCTAGTCTTATTTGTCTTGTTTGTTAGCATTTGCTTCATTACCTACCCAACTTACCAGATCCAGACATCCCTAAGTCACTAACCCAGCAGTCCTCTTACTGAATTAAAAAACGAGGATTTGTCCATCAACAACAAAAAATAGATATTGTCCCATACATAGCTCTCCATTTCATACATGTATCTTCTTGACATACTTGATTTGGTCTAATTGGCTATACAACATAATTACATTGTTGTCACTTTTCTATCAGGAGGTGACAATCCAAATTCAGCTAATATTCTGCACGTGCTCAGGTTTTACTGCTGAAAAAATGGATAGCTATGGTTCTTTCCCACCTCCCTCCTGCACATTCCTGTATTGCTTTCCCTTTATTCTTCCCTCTGCTTGCTCCTCATTTCACCACTTTCTTGTCTATTCCACTTTAACACCTATAATCTGGTCAAAAAATAGAAGCACACACAACACACATAAGTAGCAGAAAAAGCGATGGATCCCTTCACTTTTTGGCCTTTATATTTGCGCAGAGTTTTGCGTCATGCAGCAATGCCAAGCAATGAATGGTAAATGCTGTGGTTATTTCCGCACAACCTCACATAACCCCGCTGAGCCATGCCAACATACAGCAATACGTGTACTATACAGACTTAATATAATTGCACTATCACTGTTTAATTAAAAGTACTTAACAGTATTAGATGCACCTGGATTTGAACCCGGTATATTCTTGGCTGAGAAAGAAATGTGTCAGTGCCTATGAACCCATGAAGCAACTGACCTATGCATCTTCTCTCCAGTATGCCCTGCTGATGTCATCCACTATAAGTTGACCTGCAGTCTTGTAAAAGTCATACTTGTGCTATGGCACTTGTGTAAAGGACTGGGGTCTGTAGTCTGTGTACTGAGATAGGTACAGGTTCTGTTCTCACTGCAGTCAACTGTGTGTGTGTGTGTGTGTGTGTGTGTGTGTGTGTGTGTGTGTGTGTGTGTGTGTGTGTGTGTGTGTGTGTGTGTGTGTCTAGACAGAGGAGCAGAAGTGTGTATCCTTCCGTTAATGCTCCAATCTCATGGAGTGACAAGTATTTTGATACTTGCACATACCTACACATCCATTTCATGCAGGGCTCCCAATGTCTTCTCTTCAATATGCCCCGCTGATTTCATCCACTATAAGTTGTCCTGCAGTCTTGTTAAAGTCAGACTTGTGCTGTGGCACTTGTGTAAAGTACTGAGTTCTGTAGTCTATGTACTTAGGTAAGAGTTATGTTCTCACTGCAGCCAACTGTGTGTGTGTGTGCACGTGTGTGTGTGTGTGTGTGTGTGTGTGTGTGTGTGTGTGTGTGTGTGTGTGTGTGTGTGTCTAGCCAGAAGAGCAGAAGTGTGTATCCTACAGTTACAGCTGCAATCCCATGGAGTGACAAGAATGAGTCTGAATGGAGAGATGATAACTCAGCAAGCAAAGGAGAGCAGTATTACTGAAACTGAATTCATCCTCAAGTCTTGGTGAGTACCTTCATGAGGTGGACCCTGTTTTTCCCAAAATCTCACCAAGACTGCACTGATATATAGACTGTATTGATATAGCACAATATCATGGACAACAGTAGGTTAAAAATGAAAAAGATAGCTGGGTGCACAAGACCCAGGATAAAAAAGTGCCCAATCCTGGTAGGCATACTGGTGCCAGGATTGGAAAAGTTGACAGTGTAGAATCCTCAAAATATGAAAACATTTCTACATTGGGGCCAGGCCAGGCTCAGGGGAAGGATGCCCCCGCCCCCATTGTAGAAGGAAGTAGTTGCCCACAAAAATCAAAAAACTGATAGGCCGAAGAAGAGCCATAAAGATTATAAAGAGGACTATTGAGGATAAGAAAGAAGTTATGTATTATTACTATTATGCAAAAAGAATTTCCTGACACAAGATATACAAAACTATTAAGAGACAAATTAGAGGAAAGCTGTCAGAAGCTTCAAATAAAAATGTGTATTCATTACTACAACAAATTTGTGAAAAACAGTATATAGATTAAGAAACATTGATCTGTTTGGAAAAAGAAGCATCTGAGGAAGTGCAAAAATATAAACAACACAACCTAGAGATTTTTGAAAAGTATAAAAAAGAAATATGGACACGGGAAAGAAAGATTTGATATGGTGCAATATTTATGCAAAGGAGAAAGCCAACTTAATCAGTATAAAGAAGGCAGCCCCAAAGATATTCAAAGAAAAATACAGGCAAAGGCACCCATATATGGATCATTTCACAATAAAGAAAATAATATCACAAACAGAGAATGTAGAAAAGATTAGTGAAGTAGAAGTTAAAAAATAGAATTTGAAGTTATAAAATGTCTGCAAAGTGAAGGATTTGGTCTAGAAGGTCTAACACAGGTTATATCACAGCAAGATGGAGTGAGTCCACAAAGTAATGAGAAGCAGGAAGATCTCAAGATATCTGAATAAGAAATATTGATATGGTAAAGAAAAAAAGAGATTGAATATGGTGTAATATTTATGCAAAGGAGAAAGCAAAACTAACCAATGCAAAAAGAGCAGCACCAAAGATATTTGAAGAGTAATACTGGCAAAGGAATCCAGATATGGAAAACTTTACAATACAAAAAATAAGACAAAGAAGAAAAGTAGAAAAGGAGGTTAGTAATGAAGACATTAAATAAATAGAAAACTGAGGTTATGGAGTACCTATAAATGAAGAATTCAGTGTAGAAAATCTAATTCAGAAAGCACCACAACAGGATAGAGCAATGGATATCCAAATTAAGAGGAAACCAGTCGAATGGGAAGTAATTGGCCAGTTGCCATATGAAGATAGTTTGGAGCCTTCCACAGGAAACCAGTGTAAACATTCACTTGAAGCTGGACAGCAAGGGAAGGAACAGGAAAGTGGAAAATCTGACACAGTCAATGATGAGGAGTGATAGGCCAATGAATTTCCATATGACAGAGCAATGGGTGGCACATGCTGAAATAGAAGAGAATGTGCCATAGGAAGATGCTATAGAACTTTCTATAAAATGCCCACAGGAAATGGAAAATAAAAAATGTGCCCTCAGTTTAGAAGAAAACGAGCTAAGACAAGAGTTGCATGATTTAATAGAGACAGATAAACATATTAAGAATGCAGAAGGTCAATAAAACCCCAAAAGTCAGAAGTTTGATAAAACAAATGAACAAAGTAATTAGGACCATCCATAGAGATCCAGGTGATATAACACAAGGACACAGGATATGTTACTGTGCAGCTAAATTAATAACTAATAAAGTTCTACCACAGGAACATAGGGTAGTGATGAAAAAGAAGTGGAAAAATTGAATACCATCATCATACCTCTCAACCTCTTAGAACAAGAAATCTTGACAAAGCTATAAATAAAAGTGGGACAAAGGCCCAAAAATAGGGACAATTTTAAATATTGCTCTTACAAACTCAGAAAGCAGATAGAATAACAGGTTTTGCATTAGCATTAATTTTCTAAAGGGTTTGAAATCTGAAACTCAAATGTCTGTCATTATTTTCTAACTTCAATCTTTAATGATTTGCCATTAATTTGCCAGAAAAACATAATTTTATTAAAAAAAAACGGACCAAAATATGAAGCAAAAATCTGGACATTCTGCAAAAATATGTACAGTTGAGAGGTATGTACATCATGGAAGTATCGAATATAGAAAACTATAAAGCAATTAAGACAAGAAGTGTCACTGTTAGTAGACTATAGATGAGGAAATAGATCAACAAAAATACTAAGAAAGATAGGCATAATAAAAGCGATGCACATTATTAGAACAGACCAGGATCTATCATCCACTATCTCAAATAACAAGCTAAAAATTTCACACAAGTGGAAAAACTTAAAAGATACTCAGATATATATAATAGAAAAGAACAAAACAAGCAATTTATTGATGACCCAAAAAAGTTTTATAGAGAATTGGGAAACAAGGCAAAAGGAATTTAAACACCACCAAAAAAGAAGAGATACATACATTTTGGAGATGTATCTATGAAGACCCTGTGGTACATAACAAAGATGCTAAATGAATAGATAAAGTAAAAGAAAGAATAAGAAGTTCAAATGCTCAGGATATGCAATGGGATGAAGTAACAGCCAGAGAGATTGAAATAAAGTTAAGAAAAGCTCCTAACTGGAAAACCCCAGACCCAGATACAGTAACTAACTTCTGGTTAAAAGTATTAACATCTTTACATGAAGATTTAGCCACGAATAAGAACTATTTATATGTGCACTCCAAACAGATATCAGCCTGGCTAACAACAGGAAACACAATACTCCTACTTAAGAGCGAACCCACAAGCCATCCTAAAAACTATAGTCCAATAACTTGTCTTCCGTCGATGTATAAACTATACACTGGAATTGATGCTGACAGAGTTTATAGTAATTTATACAGTAGTTTATAGTAATTTAGAAGAAAACTCAGTCATGGCAATAGAACAAAAAGGTAATAAAAGAAAGTCATATCGAACAAAGGAACATTTGATAGTCATACTGAAGTACTGCAAAAGGGGAAAAAATCTAAGTATGGCATGGATAGATTACAAAAAAAAATTATACTATCCTACATTTATGGATAAAAGAGTACTTAAAAATGTATAAGATACACTTTACACTAATTGATTACATTACAGCACCATGAAACAGTGGCAAACCACTTTGCTGTTATGCCATGAAAAAGGACAAACTATTATTCCAGGTATAAAAATTCAAAGGGGGATATTACAGGGTGACTCTTTGACAACGTTGCTCTTTTGTCTTGCCCTTAACCCATTAAGCTATCTACTTAACAGATTAGGTCATGGCTATAATTTGGCTCTTAGAAAACAACAAAGACTTTTCATCTTATTTCTGTAGATGATTTAAAACTGTATAGTTCATCAGATGAGGAACAGAAAGCACAACTGCAAGTGGTCAAAACTTTTTCAGATGATATAAGAATGTCATTTGGTCTTGATGAATGTGCAAAAGTAACATTTAAAGCAGGAAAGCTGCAGCACCACAGGAATGTGATATAAAAAAACTGGAGCAAGAATGAGTGTATACATATTTGGGAGGTGATGAAGGATGAACAATAAAACATGAACAAATGTGATTAAAACTCAGTAAGGAATATTTTAGAAGACTTAAATTAATACTAAAAACAGCACTGACATTTAGAAACAAAGTCCAAGCTATAAACCAATTTGCTTTTCCTGTCCTAGCTTATAGTCTTGGAGTAACTGACTGGCCCCAAAAGGTGCTAGATAGTTCGGACAGGAAATCAAGAAGGGTGCTTCATCCTCATCAAATAATTTATAAAAATCAGTGCTTACCAAGACTATATATTTCCCATTCTGAAGGAGGTATGGGCCTCCATGAAACTGACTACATGTATAGATCTGCAATAGTGGGACTGTATACATATCTACTGACCTCACAAGACCCAAATATGGTGCAAGTTTTGAAACATGAGGAGAATAAGTCAAAGACAAATTTGCTGCTTAGTTTACCAGAAAAATATCGGTATCAAGCAGGAATGGAAATCAAACCAGAAGAAAATAAAAATCAGGCAACAACTGAATATGCCAAAAAAACAAAAAAAGGAATATAAGGTGAAGGATCAGATAAGAAGGTAAGAAATGTGGAAAATTCATAAATGTAGTTGCAAGTGTAGAAAACTTTTGAAACAACCTCATATTGCTCAGGATTGGATGAAGGAATGATTAAGGAGAGGTGAATTTAAATCAAAAGATGAAAGGTCAATATTGGTGGCCCAAGACAGTGGGCTATATACAAGTTGGTTTACAAAGTCCATTGAACATGTGGGAGAAACAGACAAATGTAGGTTTTGTAACACAGAGCTGGAAACAGTTGCACATCTTGTTGCTGGCTGTGATATACTGATGGCAGAAGGATAATATACTGAAAGGCATAATAATTTGACAAGACTGTTGCACTGGGGATTGTGTAAACATGATAATACTGAAGTAGCTGAAAGGCACTGGAAACATGAGCCACAAGGCATCATAGAAAATGATGAAGTTTACCAACAGTTCAAAAAACAGATGCAAGAAAACCAGATATAGTAGTCCATGAAAAGAAGACAAAAGTAGCATTGATTATTGAAATTGTTACAACAGTGACTATAGTGTCTTATGTAGAGAGAGAGACACACACAAAGTCATAAAATTCCAGGATAATATGGAAGAAAGATACTCAGACAGTTCCAGTAGTAGTAGGAGCAATTGGTCTTATAAAAATGAATTGACAGTTGTACTTAGATATGTTACCGATATGTGTAACTCCATATGAATTACAGAAGGAGACATTACTGGGCACATTGGGGGAGCTGCAAAGAGTACTTCTGGCTGACATTAAAGATTGAAACACTACTAATTTCATGAACTTTAATCATACATTGACTTAGAAATGGGGTCAACTCCCAGCATGGTATTAGAAACCCAAAAGATTTGGAGAAATTAAAAAAGGGAGCAAACTGTAGTTCATATGCTACAACTATGTGTTGGAACATATCTGTATATATGGAACATATTGCACAACATCCATGATCTGAAATGGTAACTGACTTGGACAGGTTCTGGATATACAGAACTAACAAAAGTTTCTAGGGGCAGATGATTGTGGCATTGCCCTTCATTCATGGAGACATTCAAGAACTAGTAAGTAGAGTGGCAGGCATCTCTACAGATGCTATGGTTTCTTCTTGTTTTCCTGCCTTTGCCAACAGGTTCAATATAGAACAGCCATAGTTCATGCTGGAGTTTTATCTTTGCAGTGGTAAATGATGTGAGTGTTTGTTTAACATGCTACAGGACTGTGCGGACTTGAACAACATGCAGTCTGTGCTATGTACACAAAAAAAAATGCATTTTTTCCTTTCCTGCTACTATGTCTTCAGGGTCTATTCTGTCACTGTCCACATGCAAGCCAGCTGAGTGACTCAGACATTTGTGTTTGGCAGTTTGATCTAACAAACATTGTGCATTTTTCACCGTTCTCCATTTACATACAGGATAAGTTAGCCAAAACATTTCTATTCAGCCAGTATTGATCACAGACTTATTGTCAAATTGTCCTTCAGACAGCTGTATGACTTTCCAGGTGCAGTACAATGCAGTCACTATATGTAATATTTGAGTTAAAGAGGCAAAGACAGGGAGAGAAAACACTACTGTAATGACGTAAAGAAGTAAAATGGTTTTAGTCATAAACAATTTGCAGGAGTCAATGTATATTGTCCACAGCTAACATAGTAGGCATATCAATGCTCAGCATGTTTTTTTAGATAAGGGATGCATAACACAATGTCCTCAGGAAAATACATGGTTGTTGTATTGGAGTCTGTTGCACTACATGTTGAAAACTATGCAGACTCAATGTCTTGCTACTGAGACCAAGCAGCATCTTCAAACCTTTTAAAGAATTTCAGTAATCTTGGTATCTTTAAATAACACATAGCAATATGCATGTAGAAAATCTGCTGTCGCCTATACCAATCATATAGGCTACACACACACACACACACACACACACACACACACACACACACACACACACACACACACACACACACGTGAATGTGTGAGACTGTTAGGAAATCTCACTTGTGTCAAATTTTCTTGGATCTAAATCTCAGGAAATTTTATGTTTATCAAATTGTTCCTGGTTCTAATCAAAAATGATTCATCTGTATATGAAATTGTTTGTGGATATAATGAATTTTGCACCAAATTCTGCTGATCTAATTTTTTATCAAATATGATTACATGCACTGTGCTGCGCATCAGACTAATTTAAAACTGGTTTCTGTTATGAACTGTTTTAACATATGTGACCTGAGACGTACCTCCCTGGACTATATGAAAACAGACATGGAGGACCTCTTGCATTATGTAGCCCAGGTGGGTATGACCCTTGCCCTGAGCAGCATCCTACCATAACCCAGAATGATACCACAGTACAAGCAGTAAATGATTGATTTCAACAATTGGCTAATTTTCTGGTGTCATTCTAAGGGGATCCAGTATCTGTCTGAATGGGATGACATGATTGACAGACCTCAATGCTTTGCCAGAGATGGCCTGCATCTTTCACCCCTGTGCTTCCGGATACTGGCCAAGGCTCTTGCCACCCCTATAGTGCCTTTTTTAGGTGGTGTTCCAAAGGCCAAATTACCACTATCACAGCTACAAACAAATGCAATCTGAGAGTCATGCTGCTCAGTGCTAGATGTCTAAATCTCAAAATGCACTCACTTGAAGCACTCCTTAAAATGGAGAACATTGACATTTGTGCGGTAACAGAGACCTGACTCAAGGCAGCAGAAAGCACCCCTGCACTACCAGGATATAACTCCTTCAACACCTTTCAGCCCCAGAACTTGCACTGAAGCTCCAAAGGTGGTGGTGTTTCCATATTCATAAAGGATGCACATACCTCCAGACTGGTAGCCCAACATAACGCATCTGAGATACTTCAGGTGCAGCTAACACTGGGTAAGATAGCGATTCAGGTCGTAGCCTGCTATAGGTCCCCAACCATGTCCCTAGACTCACAATCCATGTTTCTAAGCACCCAGGAGAATATTAGGGTCCAACCTAATACTCTCATACTGGGCAACTTCACCTACCCCTCCATTCACTGGGAAAACTACTCATGTATCAGTACACTTGCCCAATGCTTTCTGGAATTCATTAACTCCAATGCTCTGGACCAGCTCATTTTTACCACCACTAGAAGTAGCAACATCCTTGACCTGGTCATTACTAACATGGGCGACTGTTGCTCTACACCAATAGTCAACTCCTCCCTGGTTAGATCCGACCACAAACTAATCTCCTTGGAAATCCACCCCCCTCCCACAAGGGTAACCACCATGAAAAACTTCTCTAAAGGTAACTTTGGAGTCCTAAAAACAGAGGTAACTAACTTCACAGCACCCATGCAAATGGAGAATAGTTGCATGACCACCAAATCATACACCAATGCACTGTACGAACACGTACACAAATGCATGGATCTCGCCATATCCAATAGAACTAAGATGCTGTCCTCAAAAGAAAGGAAGCCAATCTGGTGGTCCTCTGCCATAAACAAACTCTACAACAGAAGGAGGAAACTGATGCGGAATAAGTCAAAGTCCCAATACTGGAAAAACTCCCGTATCAGCCCCAACAAAGGGTTGAGATCCCTCATCAGATCCTCTAAAGCTAGTTATGAAAACAGAATTGCAGTAGATAGCAAAGACAACCACAGGGCCTTCTATAGTTATGTAAAGAATTTCCACGGCAATAGCCATATTTTGCTCTGAGCTACTGCACAATGGTACCTTCTATACCGAGCCAACAGATATTGCCAATATACTGGCTGACAGATTCAGTGCTAACTTTACCCCTCCCCTACATAGGACCAATCATAATACCAGTAGATTGCTGGGCACCCAGTATTACTGCTGCACAGGTTAAAACAGCACTGTCCAATGCCAAGAATACAGCTTCTATGGGACCTGACAATATCCCTGCCTGTGTTCTACATGAACTACAGAGTGAACTGACACCTCACCTGTGTGACCTGTTCAATCACAGCCTCGCCTCAGGCTTTGTCCCTACCGAATGGCACACTGTTACAGTCTTCCCACTCCACAAAGAAGGAGCGAGTACAGACGCCGAGAATTGTCACCCGATTAGCCTGATGAGTCTGATATGCAAAACTATGGAATGCATCATCATGGACCTAATAAACAAGGATATAGTGACTCTCCAAACTCTGGATCCTACACAGTTTGGTTTTGTGAAGGGTAGATCATGCCTGCTCAACTTGGTTGACTTCTATGAGTCAGTCACCAGAGCTGTGGATGAAGGCAAGGCAGTTCATACAGCCTACCTTGATCTAGCCAAGGCCTTTGATACCATTCTTCACTCAGGAATCATAGAAAAACTCACTAAGCTAGGCATCAACCCCTATATCACTAGGTGGGTTGCAAACTGGCTCACAGATAGAACCCACAGTGTGAAAGTAGCTGACTCTAAGTCAGACTGCCGACCAGTCATGAGTGGAGTATCACAGGATTCAGTCCTGGGTCCTCTCCTGTTTGGTATGTACTTCTCTGAAGTCCAAGCCAACAAGAAGGGACTCTGGCTGACAAAGTTCACAGACCATTGCAAGTTTGGAGCTATTATTAACTTTGCAAGTGATGTTGACATCCTACAGAAAGGCCTCAATGACACCAACGACTGGTGTCCGAACCATGGCCTTAAGCTCAATGCCAAAAAATGTGTTGTCATCCCCCTTGGGAAAAACCCGGTTCCCTTGAATTACCACATTGATGGTAGTCCACTGAATACAGAAGGCATTTTATAAGAGATCTGGGAACACAGGTTGACAGCAACCTCTCTTTTGACCACCACATTGCCACTGTGGTCAGAAAGTCCTTCTATGTTGCACATCCCATTACTAAGGGTTTTGCATCCAGGAAGAAAGAGGTCATTGTCTCCCTCTACTCTTCCCTCATTAGGCCAATCATCAATTACAATGCCCCATTTGGCATGTACCTCATAGACACCGGCAACAACTGCAGAGTCCACAAAAGTACCTCACAAAGAGGATCCTAGGCCTTAAACACTTGTCCTATATGGACAGACTCAAAAAACTCCAACTATTCTCAGTCTCATATTGTCTAGTTAGGGGTGATCTCTGCTTGACTTACAAAGCCATGTCTGACCCAGCTCTGTTAGAAATACTACATCCAAAGAAATTCCAATCCCTCCGCACCACATTCTCCAGAGACTTCAACCTCATTACCACAATCAACAGAACATGCTGGAGGGACAGGTTCATAACCCAGAGATACCATGCTATGAAATACACTTCCCATACTTGCCAAGCAGAGTATGTCACTGGCCCTCTTCAAGAGAAATCTTGATGAGTTAATGGGAAATATAAAATTCACCCCAGGGATCACTCTAGTGACCCTACTTGACAGAGGCACTGGGAACAAAGATCGGGTGGCACAATGCCAGGGTAATCCTATGGGCTAGGCTTGTAAAGGCCCCAGGGCTATTAGCCTAGTACACACCTATGAACCTATGAACCCTATGTCATTTCAAATGTTCTTCTACGCTTCTTGGAGTTTTTCTGTCTGGATCACCACTGAAGATGGGCCTCAAACCCAGCTGGGTAACCTGGTCATCAAAAGATAAATAAATAATAAAATTGCATAGATAATTAAGCAAGTAAAAGTAATACTTATATTGTCTGCTAAACAGTAAATTTATTTCAAACCATACTATAGCTGAGAGTAACCCTTCTTTACTTACCTTTATTTTTAATTTTACTCTGCAATATATGGACCTTAGTTTTTGCTACACAGCTTGTCAAGAATTCTTTAATGTGTCCATATGCGCACTGATTAGCTGTCTTACATGCTGAGGTGTAGGAAAGTGAACATTTTCTGAGATCTTTTTTGATCTTCTAATTGTCCCAGCCTGCAATTTATTTATATTCTTGCTTGCTTCTTCATTAATGGGGTAGAATGTTGATTTAGCAGACTTTTTTCAGTTTCAGCCCAGGGTTTAAACAAACAGGGATAAATACACTAAAATAAAGAAAATTTGGATTTAGAGATGTACAAATGCATGAATGAATACATAAAATCATAATGAATGTAGAGAGGCACAGTAGATATACAGAGCTAGCAAAGTGATTATTACTAAGAGTCAACACGTGGATGGTTTGCTTCAGTCATACTGACAAATGACAAACACTGTTGATCTGCACAGCCTTGCAAATATGTAGTACAAGAGCAAAGAGGACAGAACTTATAACTGGGGAGAAGTTAGGTAAGTGAGGAAAAAGCAATGAGGAAGTAAAGGGTTTTGGTAGGATGTAGAAAAGACGATTACATCAGCCACAGACAGTATCTAGTACATTGTCACCAAATGTTGTTTCCACTTCACCCTGCCCACGCAGGTAATTAATGTCCTCTGTTTTATATATACATAAACACTACATTTCCCTTACATAGGAAGCTGTCCCATAGATGTTTGTGATGTCATCCTGATTTATTGTAGGGATTTCAATTACCTAAAACTGCCGGCTCGTTAACAGAATAGTACAACAATATTTGGATGGTAAATGAATATGCTTAACTTGTATACTTAGTCATCTTATGGTATTGATTTACTTTTTTGTCTGTTTACTCGGTGTACGATCCCAGTGGTGTACTCAGAGCAAATTGTTTTTTGCAAATTTTAAAATGTCATTTGCTTGGTAAAGACTGTAGTCTTATTCAGTGCTACTTCTGGAAAACTGTCTTTGATATATAGCTTACTACTTAGACATAATATGCATCTGTCTGCTTATAAATTTCTTGTCTATATGCAGGATAGTCACTTGTTCATCCTCTACTAATTACTTAATACAAGCTCCTCATTATTTGACAAGTATTACATTTGTGAATATCTAAGGAGACTAACATGTCATTTCACCCTCTCTTGTATGAACTGTTTTATTTTTATTTTTCTCTCCCAGCTTGATTTTGCTATTTGAGAATGAACGTGTCTTTGCTGCCTATTCCCCTATATCCAGGAGCAATGGAAGACAGAAACTAAAATCTTATATGGCAGCAAAATGGCTTCAGAATTTATTTTTGTATGTATATGCTCTAAGCAGAAGGGTAATGTAGACTGTCTTTGTTTTTGGACCCTTTAGTGTTATGCCCCATTGAATGTATACTGGCACCCCATGGTATGCCGCCAGGTTCATGGTGCCACTGTGTACGTGGTCTGTGTGAGTAATATTCTTATCAATAGTACATGGCCGAAAAGTATACACCTTTTATATATCTGTCCGCTCTCTACCTCCCTCCCCTTTTCACCTCCTGCCTTGATGCTTAACTTATGTCCTGTTTCACTCTTCTGAATTTCTGAGCTAGCACTTTTCCATCTACTGAGAGTAAAACTATTGGCATGGCACACAATTGTGTTAGGAGTTCTGTTTTAAAACAGCTACCATGGTAGTCGATACCTGCAAAGTGTTCTAATGATATACTCATGTCTGTTTTTGCTTTATTTTTATTTTACACATTAATTTCCTTGTGTTTTACTGCACTGCTTGTCTCTAGTGTGAGCAGGAGCAAACTAATTTACTGCCCCTCTGCTGCTTACTGCCCACTTCACTTCCCTCTTGCTACTGTCTCCAGTTGCCATCTGGAGGTAATACATTTATATAGTAATAGTTCCACCCTCCTACATGCTTTACAAGTGATACACAAAACATCATATAACTCAAAACTAATAGACCTGCTGCTAACAACTAAGAAGTTAAAGATATAAATTCCTTGAGATCCTTGATTTGCATGCACCTGTTCGTTCAAAGAGAACCAAGGCAAAAACTGCGCCATGGCTTTCTAAAGAGTCTAAACTCAAAATTACCCTTAGAAACAAAGCATGGGCTTTATGGCGTTCTTCGAAAGACCCTCAAGATCACATTACATACAGGCAATCCAGGAACGAAACCAAAAAATCAATTTTACAAAACAAAAAACAATACTACTGTAATTTACAGACAGTAAATCAAAATAATCCTCAGAAGTTGTGGGCAGGTTTAAATAATCTACTACATCCTGGACAGACTTCAACCCCAATCCCTGCTGCTACTATTGATAAAACCCCTGAAGATGTTTCTGACAGTTTTAACCGATTCTTTACTGAGACAATTCAAGCCCTAGCTAGCCAACTACCTCCTAGCTCCCCTGGTCCTGAAAGTAGCACCCCTAGAAACCTACTCGCATTCAGCTTCCAACCAGTTGCCACTTCACTTATCCGTACCTTGATCAAAAAATTAAAACCCACTACACTTTCTGCTGATCAACTCCCTGCCAAGTACCTACAAAAATCAGCTGATGCTATTGCTTACCCCGTCTCAATACTAATCAATTGAACCATAGCAGAGGCTAAAATTCCCACCATCTGGAAAATATCCTATGTAATCCCACTTCACAAAGGAGGCAACTCTACTGAATTCTCCAATTATAGGCCAATAGCTATACTCTCTCCACTTGCAAAGATTATGGAAAAATGTATTCATAGACAATTCATGCACCACCTAATCTAGAATCACCTTATGGCAGACACTCAGCATGGCTTCCATCCTCATCACAGCACTACTTCAGCCCTCCTAGCCTTTACCAACACCATATACCATAATCACAACAATAATTATATATCCTCAACCCTCTTCTTGGATCTTTCCAAGGCATTCGATATGGTTGATCACCAACTTTTAATCCACACCTTGCAAACATTCTGTCTAGATACTAGAGCCCTTCAATGGTTTCAATCCTACCTGAATGGTCAACAGCAGGCTGTCCTCTGGCAGAACAAACTCTCTAACCTTCTACCAAACACCCTTGGAGTACCACAAGGCTCTATACCAGGGCCCTTGCTGTTCTCCATCTTCATTAACGACCTTTATAGTGTCATCCCAAAAAGTCAGCAGTATCCAATATGCTGATGACTCTACTCTGATTTGCTCAGCCACATCTCCAGTAGAGTTATGGTCAGCTACCCAGACCACCCTTAATAAAATAGAAAACTGGCTTTCTGAACATCGTCTGATCCTAAATCCCAAAAAAACTAAAATGCTGTTATTTTCACCAACACGTAGGTCTACCGCTTTCACCTTTACCATAAATTCAAATGATGGCACAATAATCTCCCCTGACCCCTCTACAAAACTATTAGGTGTCATCATAGACAATAATCTAAAATTCGACCTACATGTTAACCAAACTATCAAAACCATCTATAAAAAACTAGGGTCACTGTACAGAATAAAAGCCTTCCTAACCCCACCAGCTAAAATTGCCATAGCTCACTCTCACCTTCTTTCAACCCTTCTGTATGCATCCCCTCTACTCTCGAATTTAAACAAGACTGTCCTTAACAAACTCTCAATTTTCTACAACCACATTGCCAGGTTTGCCACTGGACTGCCTTTTAGGACACATCATTGCATCAATCTAAATCAGCTTGGGTGGCTTGAACTACCCAGCCTAATCCAGTATAACCAACTGATTATGGCCTATAAAATCCTTTATAATCCAGACAATACTCTTCCACTTAAAAAATATTATCACCCCCTATAACAATCCTAGACGACTTTGATCCTCTAACAAACTACTAATTCAGACTAGCAAAATTAATAACACAGCCGATGACTCTCTCTTTGCAAACTCTGTAAGTAGATCCTGGAACTCTCTTCCAGCTGATATTACCTTACTTTCCACCTTAGGTCAATTTAAAACTAGACTCAAACAACATTGGTCACTTAACTGGCTATGTCAATGTATCAAGCCTGTCTAACTCTCTCTAGAATGTGTAAAAATCTGTTAACCAGTTTACTGTGTAATTTAATTTAATCCTGACTTGCGCTCAGGATTAACTCTAACCTGTGGAACTTGTTTAACTTGCTTATTTATGTAATCTCTGTAAATAGTCTGTTTGTAATATGTAATGCTGGTATTATGTAATGCTGTATCTGCTTACCCTTGGAGCTTTTTCTCCCCGGGCTTCCGCTGAAAATGGACATGCATCTAGTCGGACTATCCCAGTCACCAAATGTAAAATAAAATAAATAAATAAAATAAAAGATCAACATTAAACAGCATTAGCATTGTTAATAGCAACAAAATATCCAAATAATTGAGACAAAATAAATGCTAATCAACAGTTCTCATAATGTTCCACCTATAATACATAATATTATCTAAATTATATTATACTATTAATAAAATTGACATACCACCCATAACCATTGCCTTTTTCCTCTTTACTTTGTTACTACTCACTGAATACCAACACCAGTCTCCACCAGGTCATATAATATCCAGACTTTTTCACATACAAAAAATGCACACTTCAATATCCTCATATTGCCTCATTGATTCGTAATTTAACAATAAATTAATTAAAAAGCCCCACTGCTAACAACACATATAAAAGAACCTGTACTACTGGATAAAGTATGACAGCTCCTTGTAGGCATATTTTTTTACCAATATACTGATTAGATTTAGACATCCTATAGAATTCTAATCATTAATTGCTAATAAAAATATACCCATCTCTGACAGAAACGTAAAAAATAAAAATCTCAAACTTCAGTCATGGATAGAATACTGGATATGCTAGTTATTTTTACAACTTGACTAAAACCCTGTACTAACAACACTAGGAGAACAGACAATATTTCAAAATGTGCTAGAGCTGTTGTACTAACAACAAGCCATTGAAACTACAGACTGTCATAAAAAATACCAACATTTCTCATATCCACCAAACTACAAACTACCATTTGTATAAATAAATTTAAATCCATACAATTAGAACCATATTCCAAAAGACTTGCTACTTATAAAGTGAGCTTACACTGGTGTTAGCCACATATATTAAGAGCAAGTCTTTTTGGAATCATGTCCTTAATATCAGTATGCATCCCACCAATAGAGAAACCTATAACATTAATAATTAGAAGACATGTTATTTTGAGTAACCTAACACATTAAGCAAGATTTAAACATTCTTCAAGATGTTAATATTGATTGGCTTAAAATACCATCATTATTCTCTGCCCTAAACATTCAGCCCAATATAAACTTGTTTTCATTTGATCAACTACTCTAACAATCTACATGATTTGATAAAACATCAAATCTTTGTTAGAAGGGAATAAGATCATAAGTGTGGGTCATAAAAAAGATACCTTTCAGTGCTTAAACCGTTGTTTGTGCAAATACACATCCAAAAGTCCATTTCTGTAGATGTGGAAAGCAATAGAACGTATCCATCCCCTGGCTTTTTTACCTGTGCTACTAAATTTTTGATTTACATGGCAAATGGTGGTTCATGTGACTGCTTTTACACAGGGAAGACCAATAGGGAACTTAGGAAGAGGATCTATGAACATTAATATGCCATCAAAGTTAAGAATTTGGACAATGCTTTGGGTAAGCATTCCATGGTTTGTTCCAGTTTTAAAAGGTTTTATTTTTCTGTTATGATTTTAAGGGAGACAGAGAAGAGGAGTTAGAGTACAGAGAATTAAAATGGCAGGTTCTTTTTAATGCCTACAACCCCCCCAGGTTTAAACAGTAGCATTAACTACAAGGTAGTTTTAAAATTTTAAAATATAGACACAAATTTTATAAGTGCAAATAATTAATAAAATTGCTTTTGGATGCTCAATAGAAGTTTATTTTACAAGACTTATTTATGTTTTGCACAATCATTTACTTCATGTGTTTTTAAAGAATCTGTAGGGGTTAGGAACAATGTTTTTAATCAGCTTTTACTCAGTCTTTATATGACAAAACTGGGGATTTGTTATGGAGGTCATGTGTTTAATTAACTGAATTATTTAACGCCTAATTGATGATCTTTGTTTGCTCTGATGAAGACTAACAAGTCGAAAGTCCTTAAACTGTGATTAAACATGTTTTTTCCTCATTGCATTGTTTGCTTTTAGGTAAAATATCAGGAAGACATAATGCTCCAGAATGGCTACTAATAAACAATCCCGCTAACATTATTGAATCAGGCATACTCTCTGACAGTGTGAGTGCCCACAATCCAGTATATGCAACCTAGAATACAACAAAACTACAACAAACTATACTGTATAACTACATTAGATACATGAAAAACTTCCAAGGGCCAGACTGAAAAAACTGCTGCATGATGCTAAGTGAATTTGTGCAGCAAGCACCACACATAGGGTATATGCGATTCAGAAAAGCAAGCTATACGATACAAGGTTGCTAAGCAGTAGAGTCAAGAGCAGTATATGTTAATGGATATAAAATGACATAGTTATGATATGGTTATGATATGGTAAATAAAATTATCGAAATGAGTTGTAAGATTGTGATGCAAAGCTAGATGGCAGAGCAATTCTGAAATATATAAATGTTGCACAACAGTGATACATCCACAGTATATTTACACTCTTGCTCAGATTAAGGGAATCTCTAAACAATGTTAGGAGTTTTCACCATATTAATAAATGTGCATCTGTAAAAGCTATCATTGCAGCTACTGAACCTGCAGGTAGTGAGTTCACCACATAACATAAGGTCATATGATTGTGCTTAATATTTCATAGACTCCATGACCCCCACATTATGTTCAACCCACTGCCTCTGCCAATGCTACAGCATATTGCATTCACCTCCATGTGGTGTGATCATCCCTGCTGCTGGTTCCTTCACTGATTCCTCATCTGGCTCAGCCCCCACTGCCTGATGTGCTGAGGAATGCTGCTCCAGAGAGCATCCAACTTAATGTGATTGCTTCCTAAGTATGATGTTGTGTAACACTGCACACACCGATACTGTTTTGCACATACACCAAGGGCATGCTACAGCATACCATCAGATCAATTCAGACATGAAAACCTGCCTTCAGCAGCCCAAAGATACGCTCAATAATGTTTCATATTTGTGATTGGGCATGATTGTACCCACGGGTTGCTTGATTTTGTGGATATCTTATTGGTGCCATGTACTTATCTCCTCCTCTGTTGGCTCAGCTCCAGAAGGCAACATAAAAAAAAAACTGAGGTGCTGAAAATTAAAAATGTCAGCAATTTAATTCAGAAGGCCAGAGAAGTGTACAGCTTAAATGTTGAATTTACTTACAAAGCTTTTAATATCATACTAATCATCAATCTCCTTCATATCACCCTCTTAGCATACAATATGTTCAAAATGTGTGCTGCCTTCTGGTTATCGAGCTTAAAACAAGGTTTCTGTAATTTTGTTCAGTACCGCACATACAAATTGCCACCCAGACCCACATGCATTCTGGGAAAGTTCTGTCATTTCGAAACCCACCTTTCTAGTAAGTGTTTGACAAAGTTTAGTAACACAGCAATTGAAAGATACATGTCATAAACCACTTTTCAGATAAATCAGTATTAAAAAATCTTACAATATGATCAATTACATTCAATCATTACCATTTAGGAATTGAATATTGTTTCTCTGTGACATAATTTGCCAGTAATTGTATTGTTATAGATTGTTAAGTTTGTAAGTCTGTATAAATTAATACTAGTCTGGGTGTTACTGATGCAACAGGTATCTCACTCACATGTGGTACAGAAGGCTGTGGGTTCAATTCCCACTCCAGATAGATTGACTGCTAACACTGCAGTGCAGCATTAGGAGAGTGCTGCACTTCTGAATGTGCAGTCCTTTGGCTGATACTTTAAACCAAGACTCCATCTGCTTGAGTTGGTGGTAGCTCAGGAGGATGTAAACGATCCCATGGCACCTATCAAAAAGAGTAAGGGTTCTTTATTAAAACATTATTTACAATACTATTTACAAACTTACATATTTATATATTTACAATTTTACAGTGTACAGTTTTCCATTCCTTTCCGTTGTCGTCATGCAATTATAAATATCTTACGTTTCATTATTATGTTAAACTTCTAACTTCATTATTCTTATTTGATCCACATTCTTTTCTTTACAGTCACCATCACATTTTTTTTAATTGCTGCTAGTCTCCATTTACCATTAAACATGATTTAATTTAATTTTACATTACAAAAAGTCCATAAAACATAAAATAATATTTTATCTATTTTATTAACACATTCATTATGTTTATGGTTATAATATATGTACATAATCATATCCATATTTATTTCATTTACATCCTTTATATTTTTAAAGAACCTTTCTTCACATATTTTTCCACAATTTTGTAACTCTTATGCACTGTAAAAAACATGTTCTGTAGTTTCTTCTCTTTCACTTATTTTTTATATGGCATATTTCCTTTTACAATTTATTAATCACTAATCTCCATAAAAGTCTCAACATTTTACTTGCTTATTACACCAACATTTCCATACTTTTATAGCTTTAACTTTTTGTATTTACTAGCTCACTCCTAGTATTAACGGGTCTATATTATAAGATTGATGGTTGAAAACATTGAACCCCATATGGTCTTCAAACATCGAACTTATAAAAGCAAAAAAAAAAAAAAAAAAAATTACCCTAACGGGTTTAAGCAGGGGGGAAAGCACCCCTGCACCCTCGCACCCCCGCTACATCAATATACAAACTCAGAGACTGCACTACATTGTAGTAAACAGAAATCTCCCCTTACAGAGATTTCCGTTTACACGTTTGATGTTCTCCACTTTCGCTATTCTCATGTTGATAATATCAGTTTCAATATTGTCAGCTTTCGAGAATATAATATAGACCTAGTATTAACAATATAATATTGTATTGTGATATTTTTTACCACACTTTGCTTTCATTTTCTATTTCATCAATTTTTATTTTCCATTAAAGATATTTTTCTTAATAACATCTAATTTCTTTATTAAACATTCTTTTCCGCTTTTGAAAATTTTTAATATATCCCACTGCCACTCATATTTGTACTTTAGTAAAATTGACACTAACTTTTCATTTTTATCATTTATCCAAAATACAACATTATACAAATTCAAAGAAGCAGCATCAACCTCAGTTTTCCTTAACCATATATAAGACTTCTCTCTTCACTGGATTCAATCTTGAACCATATATTAAAAAACAAATTACAATCATAGATTATTGCAAGCTAAATATGCAATCTTTCCCAGTTTAACTGAATTAATTAAATAAACTTTTCTATTTAATGATATCTTGTATGTTTTCCATAAATAAAGCTCATTTATTTTGTCTATTACGTTATTCCATTGTTCCTTACTTACAGTTTTTACCCTCACATCTTAT
This sequence comes from Protopterus annectens, assembly GCF_019279795.1. NCBI lineage: Eukaryota > Metazoa > Chordata > Ceratodontiformes > Protopteridae > Protopterus > Protopterus annectens. Next base: position 636,202,304 of record NC_056735.1, on the reverse strand, counting down.
TCCTAACACAGAGATTTTCTTTCACTGAAAAAGATGCTCCTATTATCTTTACTATATCTCCCTGTCCTTTATTTTTTTTCATTATTTAAAGTCATGCCTATCATGTTTAACCATTGATGTACATGACATGCAAATTCTTTCAACCAGACTTTTTTTCTTGGAATCAGTATAATATCAACTGCATAAATAAACATAACTGGAATTTTTATTCCTTTATTAGTAATATAAGTTGTACCTTTCATATACAAATTTATAACACTGACTAATACATTAATAGCTAATGTAAATAATATGGTACTTATAGGACATCCCTGATATATGTCAGTCTTTATATCTATTTCTTTTTGTAGTCATCCATTCACTAAAATTCTTACTTTATTTGTATTATATGCAGAACAACACACATTCTTAATTTTCTCACTAATGTTATACCCTTCCAGAAATGTCCACAAAAATTCATGTTGTACGGTACCAAATGCTTTATTTAAATCTCTTATCACGATCTTGGTTTTATAAGTCCTGTTTATAATATCATCCACACTTTCCACACATTTGACCAACACCCAGTTGACCTAAATTTCATTTGACTGACAACTCATTTGACTGACTCCCATTTCACCGACAGCTTACAATGTTGAATTTCAACATACTAAATCTTAAACCATAGACAAGCACAGTTAGAACAGCAATACATATCCCTTTCCAGAACTTAAAAACTACTTACTTACCCTCTTAACAAAAACAAGACAATATACAACCAAACTAGCTGGGGGGCCACACCCATCACACCCCCATAATTATGTATAGTAACTCCAGGATTGCGTTACAGTGGGGAAAATGGCATATACCTTTAACTTGCCTTACAGTATTCTACACGCTGCCACTACTGCTAGGAATGCACAAAACATTTGCCAAATTACTTTAGATACTTCCACAAAAATGTAATGAGACAAACCCACATTTAGAAACACTGCAATACTACTTTCTACATGACTATCGGCATTCTAACAGTCAGCTTTGTAAGTTACAGTAATTCTTATTATCACAAGCAAGTCACAGGTGAAGGAAAACCCACAACAGGTCTATGTCTAAACTGTTGATGAAACGGGAGTCAGTCAAATGAGTTCTTAGTCAAATAAAATTTAGCTCAATTGGGAGTCGGTCAAATGAGTGTCAGTCAAATGAGTTTTAGGTCAAATGAAGTAGAACCATATATATGTATATATATATATATATATATATATATATATATATATGTGTGTGTGTGTGTGTGTGTGTGTGTATACAAATATATATATATATTTTTTCTATACTATGTTTCCATTGTCTTCTGAAAAAGAAAACTCTTATAATCTGCATTGTCCAATATAATTGGTATCCACTTTTCAATTTTGCTTTTATCTTTGTTTATTCATACAAATTTAAGTATACCACTGCATAAGTCTTTATACATAAAACCTTCAATTATACATGCATTCATAACACTTAAGAAGTGTTTTTTTTCTGCCAGTCCATACAATTCTAGTAAAATTGGTATTCTATTCCATCTGGTTCTAAAACTAATTATGAATTTACTTGTCCAAGCACCTTACCTAATTCATATAAGGAAATATCGTTTTCCAGGTCTTTATTTTCATGTTCTGTTAATTTTTAACATGTCATTCATTTTTATACCTTCTTTTTATCTTGAAATATTTTCTTTATACAATTTATTAGGATATTCATAATTTGCTCCTGGGATCTTCTTATCTCCCCTCTATCATCTTTCATTTCCCTCATTGTACCAGTTATTCTATTTAACTATTTTAACAAAGTCATCTCTCTCCCTCTCTCTCTCTCATTTCAACATCTGCCATTCAGCACATTAGGCAACGAGCACCCCTCCGGGCACTAACAAAGTCATACAATCCTATAATTCTATATACCTGATTATGCCATATGAGATTTACAACAATTAATCTTGCCATCATTACCAGTGTTGTATTGAATATTTTCACTGACCTCCTATAAAGTACAACTGTGTCAGAACATAGTTCTTTTCCTATGTTCCATATTGTATCTCTCCCCCAAAGTTTTTTTGTTTGCAATCTCTCTTCTTGTATCAAAAATCTTACATCTTCTAAAATTATTACATCCACATCACACTACACCAGTTTAGGATATTTTTTCTTCTACTTATAGTTTAATACTATTTACATTTACTGAATGGACTCTAAATTGTCATTATGTTTGTTGTATAGCTTACCAGAAATTATGTAAATTTGAACTATTTATCTCATTGCATTATCCATGTCTTTTCTTTTTATTTTTTACACTTATTCCTTTAACTTTCTTTTTCTGTCTGCTATTCTTTTGCCAACATATTTCTTTTTACATTTTACTATTTTCCAATTTATATCCTCCTCATCATTTCTTTCAGAATATTATTTTGGTATATGTTCTGTTTCATTTTTCTCTTTATCCTTATCTTTATATGTTTTATTTCATTTTTCTCTTTATCCTTATATTTTATTTTACCCTGATCTTGCTTCTCTACTTCCTCTTTATCTTTTATCAGGACTCCTTTTTTCTCCCTATAATCATCTCACTTTTGTTTTCTTCTTCTTTATTTTTTTCTGTAGATTACAATCCATTCATAAAAGCCCAATGTTGTTACATTTATGAAATTTCAATTCACACTTCGTTTACAGTGTGACCTGTTTCCCCACAAATATAACATTTCCTATTATTATACTTATTTATCGAATTATCATCTTTATTACAAAAAATGTTTTAAGTGACCCCCAATATTTTATAACACCCCTGTTACCTTCTATATTTTTCACACCAGGGATATGAACATTGTTTTATCTTTCTCCATTTTGAGCACAGTTTACCAATCCCATCCACCAGGCCACAATTTTATGTTATCATGCAGTCTTCTAATGTCTATTACTTCTTTACAAAATTTAGTTGAAAGTTTTTTTTAAGTATCTTTTTCAGTTTCATTTTGAAATTAAGCATGTGTTTTCTTTCTGTTTCTCTGTGAAATGCTTTACCTACATACAAGTTCCATGGATTACAGTTCTTTTTCTTTTCTTACTCCCCTCAAAAATGTTCTAGAACAGAAACCATTCTCAAAAATAATGCCACACAATGTATTTTTGAATAAAGATAAAAGCTCTCACTTCATGAGCCTTCACTCGCAATGGGAACCATTAATTTATCCTAAATGTTATGCCTTTCAATTTTTTTCTTCTTTGTTCTGAATTCTTAACACACATTTTCTTTGCTTGTTAATATTTACTTTCCTCTATTTATCTGTTATCATCTTCCCTGCAGTTTCCTTAACAGTCTCAGCATATGATTTCTTTTTCCTACAGTCTTTGAAAATGGTTTCTGATTCTTCCAACTAGATTTTGTCAATAATTCACCCTATGAAACAACTTTGCCACTGTCCAGCGTGCTCTGCAAACACAATTCATCTAAAATATGATCTAACAACCTTCTTGACTGGTGGATTGCAATAAAAAATTCCAATATTGTTTTGAATATTTGCTTCTGATGAAACAAATTTTGCTGAAACAGCTCCTAAGAATCCAGTAGATTTTCAAGCACTGCACCAGCATTTGTCTCTTTGCTATTTGCCATCTTTAATCTTCTTGAGTGCTGTTCTTCCAGCCATCACTGCATAGCAGTGGAGTAAGTGCTCTCTTAATGAGTTGGGGAAGTTCACCAATGCTTGAACAGATTTCCCCTAGTAGTATAAATACCACCTTGGGAATTCCCTGAAAAGAGGCTATTAGCCTACTGGGACCAATCCAGTCTAAACGGGATGCATAAATAAATAAGTAAGTAAGTAAATAAATAAATAAAGCCTGATGAAATATTCCTTTCTAGAAAGCACTCACAGACAGTGCATAATTTGTTTGCTTTTCTATGTAAATTTTTAGTAAATATATATGTTAAATAAGCAGCTTTGGGGGTTAAAAGTGCCTGTCATTTGCTATATTAAGTTATATAGTTTATGGCTACTTCATGATAAACATCATGATGCACAACTTGTTTTATCAAGTAGATATCTTTGCTGCAAAATAATTCTCTGACAAAAATATGAAACATATATAAAATGATTATTATTATTGCATGAAGTGTAAACAGAAAAACTAAAAAAAAATTAAAGGGGCTTGCCCATTTTTTTCCATCCAAGAAGAAGCATCTTTCAAGCCATTAATCTATATCTGTGTGTGTGTGTGTGTGTGTGTGTGTGTGTGTGTGTGTGTGTGTGTGTATGTATGTTTACGTGCATGTATGCATGTGAGTGCACATGCTCTGTTTTGATTAAATTGCTAGCAGCTTAAAGAACAGATTCTAAAACTAGCTATACATGATCAAAAAGAAATAATCATATTTAGACAAACAATTGTTTCTTCTTCACAAAAGTCCCATAAAAAGGTACATCTTTTCTTAAGAACAACACATTTAGCTGATGAGAATCAAGATTCTGATAAAATACTATGAGGACATTGATTCTTTCAAATATTGTAACAACACAATTCTAAATGTGAGCTAATAGGTCACTGCATTCTCATATTTTTCTGTGTAAGCAGCAGCTTTGAGTGATGTAGGCCATTCACGCTGTGGGCTTTGTGTAAAATGGGAAGATAAATTGCCTCCTAGTACTTTAATGTTAATTCATGCATTCTCTGAACAAAGTCTAATTTATCATTGCTGCTATTAAAAATGCAATACATCTCTTTGGATAATGTTATAATATTAATTTTTACTTGCACTCCATGCAATTCTACAAAAAGACATATTTGCTAATATTAGAAATATTTTGTTGCCAAAAATATTAAATATAGTTGTGCTTTTCTTGCTAAACATAAGATAATCCATATAATCTGACTACACGCATTTACTGAAAATTATTTACTAACTTTCAATCAGTAGGAAAGTGATACTGTAAATGGTGGTTATTAAAACTGTATGTGTTTTACTGAAAGAAATTGAAATCTTCACTCAGCTTCTCGCATTTCTCTTCTCAAAACAATTATTTTCGTTTTTGCTAAATATCTCTTCTCTACACTGTCCACACATTAAAACTTAGAAGTTGCTAAAGACTTAGAATGTATTGTGAATAATTTAGTCGTATAGTCGTGCACTGTACTAATTTCTGAGCAGTCCAAATGAAATGCAGCATGTACTGGTGAAGCTTTAGTGGATTCAAATACCTTTTCACTTCTAAATATCAGTGTAGATTCCCTAAGTGCAGAAATTCATCAAATTCTTCTAAATAGTATCACTGAAGTTTGCAGGGAAGTATCTTTATAAACTAGTATGCTGCAGAAGATCAATTTCAGTCTTCAGTTTGATGGTGCCAAGGAGGTTCTGGTTTTAATTGTGGAATAGAGCAGCAAGATTTATAACTGTGCAGCAACCGTTGCTTTCCCCTTCTGGAACAGTGACTATTGTCACACTGAAACATAGCTTTTGTCCTCAAAATAAAAAAAATCACTAGGTTATTCATATTCTGATTCATCCTTAGAATTAAACTACATAGGCTCCGGTGGGGGGGGGGGGGGGGGGCAAGTGAATTCAAAGTTTTTCTACTGAACAACATGCTGTTACAATTGAAATTGTTTTTGATTTTAACAGTGTTTCTTAACTAGAAGAATTTATACATTCCAATTCAGATTTAACTAAACAGCTGCCAACCTTTTTACTTCAACTGGTATATCTATTTCATCTGTTTATTCATTCAAGCATGGTATATTTTAACATGTCCCACAAAGGTGGGAAGAGATATATATAATACATGCACAAATTGTTACACCTGTTTCTGATTTACAAGCCTTTATCTCTACATCTGCATGCAGGTTTCTCAGACTGCTTGTGTCTCTTAATCATGGACTATCTGCACTTAGGTACAGCTAGCACAACTTCCCACAATGCCCAAGTGCAATAATCAAATACTGCCCAAGGGCTCAGCTTCTATAATTCCTAGTGGGTGCAGATGTTGAAAAAGAACTGGGAGGCTTGTATCTATCAAAAAAACTGTAGTACTCCCTGGCCTGAGGGGATCGGTATTGGGATTAGTCTGCATTGTTGGTTTGTTACAAAATAAAGCATGCCTTCATTTTCTTGTTTGTAGTTGTTTAGAGAACCAGTATCATACAATATATAGATATTTAAGTAAACTTTCCAATACATAATTTCAAAGATGATTATTTTAAAGACTGCAACTTTGTCAAATATGCCACATTTGATATAATGTTACTTTAAAACACTGTACAATATCAAAATATACTCACATTTAATGTTCTCAAAAGAAAAAAATGTATAGTTCAAAAGTCCTTAAAGGCATTACAAGTATTTATGCTTCTAATAAGAAAACCACAATCTCTTTTTTCATAGACTAATTTTTATATCTTCTGGGGAAATCTTTCAGCAAGCATGTATGTATAAATATACGGATGTATCTATTTATTTATTTGTTTAGTTAGTTAGCTAGTTATCTAATTGTTATTTGACGTTTTTTAACTGAGGCAGAGCACTAATCCACAAGGACCTATTTCAGACCCAGCCAAGATTCTGCTCAGAGGAAAATGAACAGAAAGCAACGAAAACATCAGAAATACAAAAATAAAGAATCAAATTGAAGCACACTTATAGACAGTAACATTACTTGTCAACAAAATATGATTTTAGATATGCAATGTATGCTAGAAGCAGTGAAAACAAATGCATTAGGAAAAACAATATGCAATACACAATCACCACATGTACATCATGTAACTATCACACTTTAACACAGGCATTGAAAGAGTATTGAAAATTATTTTAAGAACCTACTGAGTATAATAGAGGATGATAGAGGTAAAAATATATAATAACCTGAAGAAGAAGGAGTATAGGGGTAGTGCAGAGAATGCAATGAGTTAAGGTGGATGCAGTAGCTCGGTATGCAGCTAAGGTAATTTATGCTACAGAGATAAAGATATTAGCTTATACCAATTTGCAAGGTATGGATTATTTTGTTTAGGTAACTGATATGGAGAAGGTTCTTTGAGAGTTAAGACTGAATGTTTGCGAAGCTTTTTGCAGAAGTTGTGAAGAAAGTGTTAGTACAATCTATGTCATCTACAGGGAGGATATGTTTTTCATGCTGTCTGAGGCATCTTTGAGAAGTTATGTTTGCAGGTGATCTGAACCTACAAATAAGTTTAAATCTGTTCTCATGTCAGGGCTGGATTCACAGGTTTTGGAAGTCTGTATAATTGTGGTCTCAACAGCAGATCTTATCTTTGCTGTATTGCAGTTAGCTTTTCTAATATGTGATCTTTATTGTATTAGTGGTCAGTCAGCATTTTTTGAAATTAAAACTGCAACTGTGAACATCTCAAGCCTGAGCCAGTGCTTACATTAATTGCCACAATTAACTGTCTGCTATCAGGTCCTAATGATTGTAATCCCTCAAAATCAGATGCGGCTCACCATTCTTTGGACTATACTGAGTAAAATATTGATTCATGTCCATAACATACCCCTACTGCCTGATATGTCTACCACCTATTATTGTTAGAGATGAGCTTGTATTTGCAATAAAAATGGAACATTTGCCTTTAATTTGGAATTTTGCAAAAATTAAATGTCCAAATAGGAGTTGTATAGTAGTTTATCTGTTGTTTTAGAGATATGCCTCACTGAGATATGGTTATATCTATGCCACAATGACTTCTACATTTATTACACCTGATGTAGGGAAATTCTAGACCCATCAGACCTGGAATGCATTGTATCTGACTTCATTAACTCCAGCATTAAAACCTCATTCAAAGTTAAAGTCAATGTAAACTTTATTGTCATTCAGATTAACAAATGCAATATATTATTGGATGAAATTTCATTGCTTCAGGCTCATATGCACTGAAAAACAGTTTTCACAAGTGGGTGACGGAAGCATATAATGGAAGAAATTCTAGACAGTACAGATATAAATACACACCTAGATAATTTACCCACCATCATTTTTAAGATTTGATACTTGCATAGCATAATTCACAGTTCCCATACTTGTGCAGGTAATAATTAAGTTCAGATTGCATAACTTAGATAAACATAATAATTTAATGTTATGGTAGTAAAGACAATCATATTGCACTTATGGTATTCTCACAAATTGAGAGAGTGCTGACATTGTTAAGATTAGTTGTTCAACAGTCTGATCGCTTGTGGAAAAAACTATTCCTGAATCTTGATTTTCTACACCTGATGCTTCTGTATCATTTCCTTGAAAACAGGAGGTGGAGCAATCCATGTGCGAGATGATACTTGTCCCCTATCAGTTTCACGACCCTGACATAGCAGCTGCAAGAGTAAAGGTCCTATAAGGACTGGGGTTTAATCCTGTGATATTCTTGACCTGCTTTACAACCTTCTCTAATGCCTTGTGATCTGCATATGAGCAGTTTCCATACCACACTGTGATGTTGTTGGTCAGTATGCTTTCGACTGTAGCCCTGTAGAAGGGCATGAGGATGTGGTAGGGGAGGTTTGCTCTGCATAGTCTCCAGAGAAAGTGGAGATGTTGTTGGGCTCTCTTTATAAGGCCGGAGGTGCTTGTTGCTCAGCTTAGGTCATCTGAGATGTTCACCCATAGGAATTTGGTGGTTTTTACCCTTTCCACTGCCATACTATTCATGATGGGTGCGTGGGACCCTTGCTTCCTCCTGAAGTCAACAATGATTTATTTTATTTTGTCAACATTTAGTGCTAGGTTGTCAGTGCACCATGTGGTGAATTGGCTCACTTCCTCTCTGTATGCCCCCTTGTCGTCATTTCTGATGAGGCAGATCATGGTGGTATCATCAACAAACTTGATGATGTGATTTGTCTGAGGTTTTGCAGAACAGTCATGGGTCAGTATTGTGATGAGAAGTGGACTTAGTACGCAACCTTGTGGGATCCCTGTGAGTGGTTCTTGCCTACTTGAATGGTTTGGTGCCTATCTGTCAGAAAGTCAAGGATCCAGTTGCAGAGTATATTTTCTATACCCAGTTGACTTAGTTTAGACAACAGCTGCTGCAGTATTACAGTGCTGAAGGCTGAGCTGAAGTCTATGAACAGCATAAGTATGTAGCAATTGTTGTCTTCAACATGGTTCAAGGTGTGATGTAGTGCCAGGGATATAGCATCCGCAGTGGAGCGATTTGGTCTGTAAGCAAATTGTAAAGGATCAAAAGATGCAGGCAGACAATATGATAATGCTCTTTGACCATCCTTTCAAAGCATTTCACCACCACCAGTGTGAGTGTGATGGGTCAGTAGTCATTTAAAGTGACTGGGGTGACTTCTTTGGCAGAGGAATGATGATGGCAGACTTGAAGCATCTTGGCACACTAACCTGTCTGAAAAAAGACAGGTGCCAGTTGATCTGCACAGTCCACAGTAGATGACCCGGAATCATGTCAGGACCTGCTGCCTTACCTGGGTGGACTTTTCGTAGTTTTTTTTCTGACTGCCTACAGGTTGAGACATAGCAGTTTGGCATCCCTGTTCATGGGTAGATTCTTTGGTGAGGTGTTGTTTGTCTCCTCAAGTCTGCTGAAGAAGGTGTTAAGTTTGTCTAGAAAGTCCATATTGCCTACACATAGTGGCAATGGCAGTTTGTAATCAGCAATGCATTGGATGCCCTTCCACAGCTGCCTGGGGACCTTTTGATCTGTGAAGTGTATTTGTATTTTTAGCATGTAAGCATGTTTTGCTGCTCTTACTCCCTTGTTCAGGCTGGCCCTGGTGACTTTCAGGGCATCCTTATCTCCAAACTTGAGGACAGCATTAGTGCTCTTAGATTTCACTAGTAAACCATGACTTTTGGTTTGCCCTTGCAGTTACATCCTTCAAGGTGGTTGTGTCCTCGACACATTTGGTGATATACCCCACTGCTGTTTCAGTATACTCAACCAGGTTTACATGCTGTTCTGTGGTGGCAGCCTCTTTGAATAGATTCCAGTCAGTGCATTCGAAGCAGTCTTGCAGGGCTGAGACTGCTCCTTCTGGCCCGATCCTTACTTGTTTCCTGGAAGATTTTCCTCTTTGCATGAGTTTGTAGGTTGGTTTCAGCAAGAGAGAGAATTGTGATCTGAGCTGCCTAGGTGTGTGTGGGGAACTTCTTTGAAAGCTTGCTTGACATTTGTATACACTTTGTCTAATACAGTTGCTCTTCTTATGGCAAAGTTCACATATTGGTAATAGTCTGGGAGTACTGTTTTCAGCCTGACCCAGTTAAAATCTCCTGTCATAATATTCACACACTTGGGATTTTTGATTGGTAGTTCACACAATAACCTGTACAGTCTAGCAAGTGCATTTTTAGTGTTTGCTCTTGGAGGTATATAGACTGCAGTGATATAAATGGCTGAAAATTCCCTAGTCAGATAGGATGGATGATTTTTTTATTTTATTTATGTATTTAACATTTGTTTACCGGGAAAGTCTGACTTCGAACAAAGTCAATTTTCAGTGGAGGCCTGGAGAGAAACACTCCAGATGCATGTCTTTGAAACATGGGAGGAAACAAGACCACTCAGAGGAGACCCACACGAACACAGGGAGGACATGCAGACTCTACACAGAAGGCACTCCAGCCAAGAATCAAACCAGAGAACCTCTTGCTGTGAGGCGACAACTCTACCTCTGCACCACTGCATCATCTGCAAGCTTTAGTGTAAGGTATTTAATGTCTGCTGTCTGCTGAGCAATAGCTGAAGGCAATCTCATTGTTATTACACCAGCAGCTGTTTACACATATGCATCTCTGACTTTTGCACTAATGGCTTGTATCCTGTTTCTTCTAAATAAGGTGTAATCCTGTATTCCCACAGCATATTCGCTGATATTTGAATTTAGCCAAGTCACTATAAAATAATTAAGAAGCTGTTTCTTACCTTGCAATTTGTATTTAACTCCAACCTGATGTACTTCATTTTGCTGTCCAGAGACTGAACATTTGCCAGCAGTATGGATGGAATTGTATGCCTGTGTGGAACTTTTCTTAGTCTGACACTAATACCTGCTCTTTTTCATCTTTTCCTTGGTCTGTCATATCTCCTGTATTTTTTCCATTGATTTTTGCAGTTAATCCAGGAAACAAAGCAAGTGCAGCACACTGGAGGAATCTTAATCATTAACTCCAGCTTGCAGAGTTTTTCAGGGCTCACAGGGCCTGCAGATAGCTGCCCTGCAAACCATTCACATGGTGAGCCACATTCTAGCAGATTCAGCAAAATAAATATTCCATATATCCTTCCTACATTCAAAAATTCAGTAAAAATTGCATTGTCTTGAAAAGCAATCGACGAAGAAGAGTTAGAGTGAGCAGTGCATTCATGAGCTGAAGCAGCCACAGCCATACAGGATGCCGCCATTTTTTTGTTTTGTTTTGTTTTGTTTCAGCTAGACCATTCACAGTTGAGCTTTGTCAAAAAGGAAGTAATGTTTACCTAACTGAATTAACTATGTTAAGAAGGCCAAAAAAGAAGAAGATAGTGGTCATTCAGTCCATGCAGTTTATCTGGATCTGGCCAAGGCATTCAATACCATGTCCTATGCTTGTATTGTAAATAAACTAGAAACCTCAATGTAGACCCCCCCCCCGACCATGTGGTAAGGCAGATAAACTAGTTGAAAGACTGAACCCATGTAATCAAGGTGGCAGGAGTCACCTCAGAAACAAAAAGCAACTTGTGGCATACCTCAGTTCTGGGACCCCCCCCCTCCTTATTGGTATGTTGTTCTTCTTTTGGCTTTTCCTGGTTAGGGGTCACCACAGTGGAACTCCGGTCTGCTAATGATTGGCAGTAGATTTTTTATGGGTGCTGAGGTGCCAGCTTGACGCCCAACCTTCAGAGAAGGCACACCCATTCTATGCATGTCTTTTGAATGCCACTCGACCACGGGGAGGACATGCAGACTCCACACAGAAGGCGCTCCAGCTGAGAATCGAATGGGAGAATCTCTTGCTGTAAGGCAACAATGCTACTGCTGCACCACTGCGGCATCCTTATTGGTATATAGTTCTTGAAACCCACATCTGTGGATAACTACGTTTGCTGATAACTATAAGCCTTGATTCATTACCTAATCCTCTGGGCATGCAGTCCTCACATCAAGAAATAATCTTTACAAACCAGAGAGTTAATGTCAAAAAGTGTAATATTATCTCTTTGGTAAACTACTCTCATCTACAACTTATACTATAGCCAATACCCTGGTTCAGACATGATACTCACGAATCTTGGTACTATGGTTGACAATTCCCTCTACTCTTTCTTAAACACTATTCATAGGATCATAGGAGGTTACTAAGCTATTGGCCCTGGGGTCTTATAAGCCTAGCCAAGAGTTTATCCCCAAAAAATAAACCTCAGTCAGCACCTGTCACCTCTATCAGTGAGGAACACAGGCAGAATCCCTAGGACAAAGTTGTGGTTTCCCATCCACTCATTATTTAGCCCTTTTGAGTAGGTAATTTGTAAGGAGTTAGACTTACAGATATGGAGTATCCCTAGTAGGGCAGGGTCCGAGATTGCCTTGTAGGTGAGACACAGATCACCATGAGAAGTTTGTACAATATCGAGTAGTGATTTCAGCCTTTCCACATAGGACAGGTGTTGGATCCCAATGATTCCCTTTGTGAGGTATTTCTGTGGCCTTTCAAGTTGGTGCAGGTGTTTGGAAAGGTGCATACCAAACGGGGCATTGTACTCAATTATTGGCCTAATGAGGGAGGAGTACGGAGAGGTAATAACCTTCTTTTTTTCTGGATGCAATCCCTTTACTTATGAGATGAACCAAATAAAAGGCTTTTCTTACCACTGCTGCTACATGATGGTCAAATGTGAGATTGTTGTCAGCCTGTGTACCCAGGTCTCTCACCACAGGTTGTGTGCGTAGGAGATTGCCGTTGATGTGGTAATCAGTAGGGGCTGTGTTTTTGATGAATGGTATAATAATATTTTCTTTTTGTGTTTAACTTAAATCCATGACTTTGGCACCAGTCATTTGTTGTTGTGAGACCCTCTTGTAGTATGTTAACATAATTTGGGGAGTCAATGACAGCACCCAACTTCCTAAAACTTGGTCAGCTGTAGGCCTTTTGCCTTTGCCTGCACCTCTGAGAAGTAGATGCCAAACAATAGGGGTCCAGGACAGATCCATGGGGAACACCAGTAGTGATAGATCTGCTGTCGGTGGTGGAGGCACCTATTTTGACCTTGTGGGTCCTATTGATGAGCCAGTTGGCCATCCACCTGATGAGATAGGGACTTATGCCAAGTTGTGTTAGCTTTTCAATGATACCCGAGTGGGGGAATAGTGTTAAAGGCTTTGACCACGTCAAGGTAAGCTGTATGAACTGACTCTACCTCATCCAGGGTCTTGGTGACAGTCTCAGAGAAGTCAACCAGGTTCAACAGGCAAGCTCTGCACTTGAAGAACCTGGAACTGGGTGGAGTCAAGTGCTTGGAGATTGCCTATGTCCTTGTTTATGAGATCTGTAATAATACACTTAATGGCTTTACAGATCAGATTTGTCAAGCTAATGGGGCGATAGTTTCCAGGGTCAGTAGTGGCACCACCTTTGTGCACTGGGATGACAATGGCAGTTCTCCACTGTGCTGAAATGAAGCCTGTACTTAGGCTGTGGTGGAATAGGGTGCTCAATGGTGAAGCTAGTTCTTGCTGGAGATGGTGCAGAATACAGCCTGGGATACTATCAGGTCCCATGGAAGCTGTGTTCTTTGCCTTGGATAGGGCCTGTAACACTTGATCTATGGAGATATGAGGTGTGGAGCAAGTATCAGGGATGTCAAATGGGACTTTGGGAGGGACAAGGGGGTGGGCTGAACCTATCTGCTAGCAGGTTGGCTAAGTCAACAGGATCAGTGTAAGTGGTACAGCTAAGTACTAATTCAGAACAAACCTGGGCTTTGCCATGGAGTTTCCTGGCATAACTGAAGAAGGCTTTATGGTTTCCCTTTGTTTTGGAGGGTAGTTTCATTTCATAATTGGCTTTGGAGGTTTTCATTAGTCATCTAATTTGCTTGTTGAGGCTAAGGAGGGAGCTTTCCAATTGGGAATTTGTGTCTTTTTCTCCTTGGACAAAGGTTTCTTCCTTTTGTTGTAAAGCCTATTGATAGAGGATTTCCACCAGATAGGTTTGTGTTTCCTTGAGGAGCAGGTTTTAGTTCTGTTGGGTATGGCTAAGTCCATGCAGTTGTACAGGTGTTTGTATACTGCATTGGCATACTGTTCAGCATAATTGTCTGCATCCTCTGAGGGGGGAGGTGGTGTGAAGCTATTGATACCTTCCCTTAGGAGGCTGTAGTCAGCTTTTGAGAAATTTTTAACCTGGTTATGGCTGTGAGGAGGAGGATGGGCAGGATAGAAACCTCAAATGAGACAGACCGATGATCTGATCTCACCAGGAAAGAGCTTACTATGAGAGTGGTGCAACTGTCATCCATGTTCGTGAGAACCAAGTCCAGAATGTTATCTCCCCTTGTGGGGAATAAGATGAGTTGGTCTAGTGAATTAGAACTGATGGAGTCAAGGAATCGTTGGGTGAGTGCATTAGTGCAGGAATAGTTCACCCACTCTATAGTGGATTAGTTGAAGTCACGAAGGATCAGAGTGTTAGTTGGTACCTTGATGGAGTCAAGTATGTCCAGGTAGGAGGAGTGGGTGTCCTGAGTCATGGAGGGGAGTCTATAGCTGGCTATAACTTGGATGGGTGATTTGCCATCTGTCAGTTGCACCTGGAGTAGTTCTAGTGTGTCATTCTGGCAAACCAGTCTGGAGGTGTGCTTGTTTTTAATGAATATAGACACTCCACTAATCTTAGTCTTCCTGACCTCATTTTTGGGTTGGAATGTGTGGAATGAGGTATAGCCTGTAAGACAGGGGTGTTCTCCGCAGCCTTGAACCAAGTTTCTGTGACTGCAAAGATGTCAGCATCTTCCAGTGTGAGGAGAGCATCCAGTGACTGCATTTTCAGGTTAAGGCTCATAGCATTAAGCAGCATGACCTTCAATTTGCCTTTTGACAGATCTTTTATGTTGGAGTCCTTGTCTTTGGGATATTGCCTAAAAAAGGCACAATGGAGGAGGCAAGAGCTTTGGCCAGAATCTGGAATCAAAGGGAGACAGGTGGAGACCATCTCTGGCAAAGCATTGGGGCCTGTCAACCATGTCATCCCAGTAAGATAGATACTGGATCCCCTTGGTATGACACCAGAAACTAAGCCAATTGTTGAGGTCAATTATTTTTTGTTGGTATTGTGCTATCATTCTGGTTGAAGATACGTAGGACGCTGCTTAGCCCTAGGGTCATACCTGCATGTGACACATACTCTGACAGCTTAATCATGTTTCTCTTCATATAGTCCAGGGAAGTACATATCAAGTCATTCACACCAACATGGACAATGACAGAGTCATACTTGTACCTGCTGTGGAGAGACTTAAGTGCGTGCGTGATGTTGTGGATTCTGGCATCTGACGGATAACTGACCATGACCTTCTCCTTGTCGATTCTGGCGAGGGGGACATTGGTGTGTTTTACAACTGAGTCATCAATGACTAGTATGTTTGGTTTATTGTTATGCCTTATGGGCTGTGTTGGTTTATTGTTATGCCTTATGGGCTGTGTTTGTGAGACACTGGTTTGTTGTCTGCTGTGTGTGATGTATTTGGTGTTGTGTGTGGAATGTCTGTGAGTGTGTTTTGGAGGTATCTGCTATTTATATAAGTTTTTATTGAGGACCTCTGCATAGGTGAGTGTGTGCTATGCTTGGCTATGTGATGTGAGTGGTGTGGTGTTTGTGCTGACAATCTCCTCTTTGTCAGGAGTACTGAGTGTGGTATGAGAGAGCATGGATTCCAGGTTACTGATATAGATGCATTTCTTTCATGTATAAGAAATATGTGCTAGGAGAAGAGGGCTGTCAGTGAACATGAGGCAGTTGTTACACTGTCTCAGTATGCCCATGTCGACCAGGCTGGGAAGAGAAACTGACGGGAATTTTCCAGACATAGTATTCTGAAAACTTGGGCACATAGGTGCTGAAACCATAAAGCCAGGGGGAGGGGGAGCCCCCCACACACACACACACTTTTACAGCTGCAACACCTGTCCGGAAAAATTAATGAAGTGGAGTTTTCACGCTAACATGGATTTGCACTCAAAAGTTAAACTAGCTAAACTAGCTGTTTTTTTTTCTCTTATTGCTCTGTGTTACAGGAGTTATACTGCCACTGTTCTGTTGGTGCTGCCAGAGTCATGCCAGTAAGGACAGTTTTGTTCTTTTATTTGCCGGAGTTATGCTGCTCCCGTGTGTGTGTGTGTGTGTGTGTGTGTGTGTGTGTGTGTGTGTGTGTGTGTGTGTGTGTGTGTGTGTGTGTGTGTGTGTAAAATTACACATTTAGGTATACCTGGTGGTTAGTGTTACACAGGCTCAAACAAGAGCCTGAATTCTCCACCCATACCATCACTTGTGATTGAGAGAGTTGAGTCTATAGCTCCCAACTGTCCAGATTTTCACAGAATGTTTGGCTCATACTTTTGGTTTGTTCCTCTTAAAATTTGTGGCTTTCTGGCAAATCAGTAAGAACTGAATTCACTAAAGAATGATAGCCCTTTAAGTTTCAGTCTTCCTATCTTTCAGGAAACACATGGTAACACATAACACTTTATTTTAGCAACTTTCTAAGATTATACAAGCAATATTTAAAATGTGTCCCTGATTTTGGGCCTTGTGCCCCTCCTCAAATAAATTTTGGCTTTTTCCAGATTTCTTGTGCTGCAAAGTTGAGAGATTTAGTTGAGTGTCAAGTGGATTTTACAAGGAGCTGAGAGCTTCAGGGGAAGAGAAGTTTAGTGCTACTTATATTAAGTCATTTGTATTGTTAGTAGCATAATAGGTAGTATACTTACTTTTGATGCAGAAGGCTGTGGGTTCTTCTCCCACAGTATGCAGATGGATCTTTGATACTGTACTGTGTTGTACTTTAAAGGGAGTGAATGCTGCAGTCCTATGAATGTCCTTTGTAAGAGTTGCCTAATAACTATGTTTCAGTTATCAGTTTGCCATCCATTCCCCATTGCAAATTACTAGCTTATCATTTTTTTTTAATGTAGCATATTATTCTTCAAGAGTAACAGGCACTTTATTTGTAGATGAAACAATGAAATATGAAATTGTTTGCTAGCAGCAACCTCTTTCATTAGTTACAGATCCATTTAATGTGGAATTTTTTTAGATGACTTACTTCTGCAGAGATTTTGCATATTTACTGATATTTGTGGATTGTAATGACAAAAGTTTGAGTGGCATTTTATGGTTGAAATTTTCTGAAACGGGTAGTTTTGTCATTATTGGTTCATACATTTTGTTTCATTGCTTACTAGAACACTGTTCCAAACTACAAATTCTAACAAGTGGTGCTGTATTATACAATGAATATAATTTAATACAATCAGGTTAATACAATCAGGAAGGTGAATCAAAGAATGCATGCATGTATGTTTGCTCACAGAATGCAGGAGATCAAAACAGGGGAAGAGACCAGTCACCAGTGGAGTCCCACAGACTTCAGTGCTGAGACTTTTTCTGTCTGGCATATACATCTCAAAAGTAAAAGGAAATACCAAAGGGCTTTGGCCGACTAAGTTTGAGATGACTGCAAGCTAGGAGCAGTTACTGAATCCCCAAATGACTTAACCATCATGCAGGAAGATTCATCCCAAACAATAACTCATACCAGATCATGAATTGAAACTAAACTCCAATAAATACATTATCATATCCTTTGGGGAAGTCATCTACTCCAGGGAACTGCCAAATTGACAATGCCCCCTGAGAAATGACCCAGTTGTTTGGCATTTGGGAACTTGTGTGTACAATGACCTAAATTTTGATCAATATGTGCCTAGAGTCATAAGAAAGTCTTCCTATATTGCACAGCTTATAAACAAATTGATTGTGACTAGATCTAGAGATGTTATTGTCCCCCTTTGCAAAGCCCTTATTAGGTCAATCATTTTGTATAATGCCCACTTTGGCATGTATCTGTCCAGACCCATGCAACAATTGGAATACCCACAGAGATACCTTACTAAAAGGATATAAGTCCTAAACAATAGGTCTTGCATGGACCACCCCAAAGATTTATCACTATACTCAGTATCCTACAGAATACTTAGAGGTGACATGTCTAGCATACAAGACATCCTTCAACCTAATACAGATGGACCTACTGAACATTAGCAAGTCAAATGGCATCAGAAATACTCAGTCCGGGTATCTAAACTGAATGTTGTGGAGAGATGGCTATATATCACAGAGGCTACCACTGTTCCAGAACAGACTATCCATTCAAGTAAAACAAAGCTCATCCCTATGTCCATATTCAAATGCAACTTGGATCGAAGGATGGGTAATAGAAAATGTACTCTAGGATTGCCCTTCATGCCACTAATGGATAGAGGCAGTTCCTAAATGCTGCATACCTTACATGGGTCCCCTCAAATTACTTATAGTATGATCACATTAAGTCTCACTAGGGCTAATATACAGTTAACAGCCATGGGATAGGTAAGACCAATCAGGAAATGTTAATTCAAGCAACAAAAGGGAAACTGACTAAGCTCAAAATGTCCTCCAAGTGAACCTATGTTGTGGTTGGAAATAGTTTAAAAAAATTGCCCTTTTTAGATCACTAAGTGCCCCTCTCACCCCCCCCACCCCCAGTCTTCAACAGCTTCCGACACCTCTGCTTGAACAGACTTATGGAGAGAGGGTTTTGATAAGGGTTTGTTCACAAGAGTGTAGACTACAAAAAACGTTACTGCTTCTTCAGTATAGCATTACTACATGTACTAGCCTTTGATTGCTTTTCTACCATTGGAGCTTTAAATACTTTTTACAATTATCAGCATGTATCCTGCAAGTTATACGATATATGCCAGTAATTTTCCACCACCTCTCTAATACAATTTGTGTAACTTTTGCAAATCACATGTCAAATCCTCAAAGTGACATAGGCATGAGACAGTCTAAGCTCTTCAGTATGAATTCAGTTATATTCATTCTATATTGATATCTGTTTATCTGCATCTATCTCATCTATCTATCTATATATATATATTCTTTTTTATTAATTATATTGCATAAGAAATACCAAGAGTTTAAAGAACCAATAAAAAGTAATCTAACCTGCTAACAATCCTTCTCTATGGGAAGAAATGGTCTCCACCAATCCATAATTTCATGTTCTTTCATAAACTGCTGCATGGCTTTGCAGACCTTAGTTTGACTACAGGAATCGCTGTGTATCAGTTTCTGGATCCACAACACTACGGTGGTACCTTGGCAGGCTGCACTATCGAAAGCCTTAGAAAATTGACAGCAAAGTTGTTGGGCCATTATGATTAGACCATAGCAGCAATGCAAAATAACCCTGCAACCTTTTAATCTGAGCCAGAGTCCAGCTATCTTTTTATCAGCACACATTAAATTCACTAACCAGTTTCAAGACATATAGATCAGCAAATGTGCTCCCCTTTTAAAAGAGCTTGTACAACTAGGTACTCCAGTATACAGCAAGTTGACCTCTGTTTCTTTTTTTTTTCAATATAGTTTCTAGAGGGGGTTGGCTTTATTGGCCTGAAGTTGTCCATAAATAGACTTAACAGTAAAAGTAAAAGAAAAAGTCTTGGAATTCAGAATTGTCATTAAGTTGAAACACCTGATATCTTTAAAGGGTAATTTGCATAAATCCCATATTGCCTCTGATAAAAGAGGTTTAAGGTAACACACAGTGGAAAGTCTAGCTTTGCTAGATTTTTCTATTTGTGTTTTTTAACCAATATAGTTTCTTATAAATGTATGTTTTGCTGGTGCAGCAGTACGCTGTCTCCTGCAGCCTGAATTCAGTAAGGCTGTATCCTGGCACTGTGATTTGAAGTACACCAGCTAGAAAACATAGAAAGTGTCTATATGACCAAAATTAGTCAATAATAAAATAAAGCTGCAAATTAAAGTAAACAGAAGAACTCTTGATTTTTAAGCTGTGTTACAAAGCCTATTAGGAAACATTCATAATCACAACAGAGACAGGAACCTACACAATCAATCCCTCTTGTACTGATGTCGATGTTCACCTCTTAGCTCAGCTTAATTCCCCCACCAGGCGATCTCTGCTCTGAAAATTCTCTACATAACCTTAACTTTGGAAATAGAAAACACAAATGTATGCAACCTGACTAAACCTAGTTTTAGATAATGCATTCAGTGAATGCTAATTGTCTGACCAGTACATGAAATATATTTATAAAAAACAACCATCAATGAGTTCCTCAAAATTTAACTACTAAAAACTTGCTCTATAGGTTTGATAACACAGTATGCAGATATTAACAAATTACAATGAAACTAGTGTTTTGTTATGTTGTTTGTTACCTTCAAAAGACATTAAGCAATATTAAAAAATAGCACTTACTTTACATTCCCACATATAGTTACAAGTTGTCACAATTACCACATTAACAGTTTGCAGCTATATGAATGTTTATGAAGTCCTTACTTCTTTAAGTTAAAAATAATTATAATGCTGGATTAATTCTATCTCTTGGGTCCGTTTCCTTGCTGAAACACCAACTCATTTAAACCAGTCAGGAAAACCTCACGTTCAGTCATTGATCAAATAACACTCCTCATTCTGGTAACATGAACCTCACTCATATTAATGTTTCAATGTAGAAAATCATGTCCATGATATAAACATAGACCAATGCTAGTAAAACAGGTCCTTTACCAAAAGAGGGAAAGGAGAAATAGAAAACAGGGGCTATATGCAACAAATGGGATTGAAAGAACACACCCTCTGCTAGCATGCATATTTATGTTACATTTATCCATTCTGAGACCCTACAGTTTGTGATCAGGTGGAACCCTTACTCACAACTGCCAGAGAATGTTGCACAAAACTTGTATCCATCACTTTCTCTGGGTGTCCTAACTTGAATTATGGATCTGGCAGTTTGAATAAACTGCAGTTCTCCTTAAAGTCTGCTATCTTTTTAAGCAGGGCAGTCCTGTTAAGAGTAGGAACTGAAGACTTCAAAACAGACTCTTAACACCACCCTTATTGGTTGTCAAGGGTGATGGTGATTTCATAAATTGCTTGAATTTAACTGTTTACTGGAAGGGAATTTTGCAGGGGAAATCATAATGGTGTAATGGGCTTTCCTTTTGTCATGTTAGTACTCATTTATTCCATATCCACGTGCATGGTGAGAGTAGTGTTTAGGTTTCAATGTTGCTGTGTAATATCTGAATAAAAGTATGTCTGCTCAGAATTATCAAAGATGCACTGTTGTCCATTTCATTTTCTAAGCAAATTTACAGGGAAAGGTGGCTCATATTTAAGCTCAAAGCCTCTGGCACTCCTTTTAACTGATACTGCAGCTTTTCCTCTTAAGGAACATTGAGTCAGTGGAGTTACAAGCTACTTTCCCAGTTGTTCTCAAGCTTGTACAGCTCTCTACTATTTCTAAGTAAAGTTCTTTATATTTATAGTCCAAGAAGTGGAGTATTCAGGATCTGTGTCAGAAGATCTACAGTTCAGAATGTTAACTTTCAAAAGGTTGAGACCATATGGTTGATGTTCTAAAATTTTGAAATTATGATAAACAACAAAAACTTTGTTTTTCCGGGAGACAAGACCCCCCCTGCACCCCGACACTCCTTGTTAATTATATATGCCTACTGCAGTGGGGGAAATGCAAATTCTGTGATCATCACTGTATTATGATCTTTGTAAATACAGTTTTCCTGCCCTACTAAGCATTCAATGTTTTGAGAACATTGGCCATATGGTCTCAACCTTTTGAAACTGGACATTATGAAACATTAATTTTGTGACATAGACCCATTATCAAGTGCTGTATCAGATTAATTATTTTATTCTTTGTGGCCATTGTTTGTAATTGCTCCAGCATGGGGTAATAGCTAATTGAAGTCCCAGCTTTTATTCATTTCTTAAGAAATTTACAATATATTTATATATATATATATATATATATATATATATATATATCTATGGGTCTACTTCGTAAGAACGAAAGAACACAACACCGAAACTCGCAACACCGAGACCAGAATCACAAAACCCCGGAACACTGAAAACCGCGTAACTGCAAAACACACACAAACACACACACAACTGCCCCAAATTACCAAACACACAACCCTACACTAAAGAAAGGAAGGAGGGCAAGCCCCCCTGTGCCCCCCACACCCCCCACTTTAATATTCTAACTCTGAGATCGCACAGACAGACAAGGCAAACTCACACCCACACATTACAGTCCCTCACACACACACACACACACACACACACACACACACCATAGTCACAACACACACACACAGCAATATCCCTCACAAATTCACTTACACATACATACTTACCTGCAGCGGAACACCAAAAGTGCTAAATCAAAATCCCATAATATCGGGATTTTGAATTTCGTGCTTTTCAGTGTTCCGGAGTTTCGTCCTTCTGCTCTCTGTGATGTGGGATTCGGTGTTGTGGTCTTTCTTTCTAAAGAAGTAGACCCATATTTATATATATATATATATATATATATATATATATATATATATATATATATATACCAATTTCATGCTTGCACTAACATGAAGAAAGGAGGAATCCACCAAAAGGCTGGAATCACTGTGAGCACACATGTTGAAATGACACAATTAATAATTTTCTATGGAGAACAGTGGTCAGAATTCTGCTTTACAATGTTTTTTTTTTCCTGTGGGCAATTAAAGGTTGAGGAATTGTACCTCAATCAACTATAGAGGAGCTGGGACAGCCACTAGGAAATTTTCCTGTCATGAGGCAGACATTAGCAGGATAAGGCTGGACTTAAAATTCAGAATCCTAATACTACTACTCTGTCCTCTGAGTTATGCAAAAGTTACAGAGTTTGGCTGTAGGTCTTCCCGATTGTTTAGTAACTTAACGTGTTTCTCTGAGGAAATAGAGCACATTAACTGAGCATGTTATTGTAGAAGACTAAGGCTGTCTGCTTTTAACAACCTGATTCTTGTGATCCAGGGTTTGAGTCTCTCAGTCTCCATTTGCCTGCTGTGTGACCTTGTTCAAATTACTTAGGTATATAGGTTTTCAGTATATACTAGGTTAACAACTAGGAAGGCCTTTATAAGCCTAGCAATCCAATCCAACCCAAATGTGTCACTGTGTATCATGAGCATTTATTAGGACTGAGTATATTAGTTAGGAAGTTTTTAGAGGTTATGTGAGGGGGTATGTTAGTTTGGGCATTACTGCCTGCCTCTGTCTATCAGAGACATGGGGGGCAGATCTTGGGTGATTTTCCAACTATCCATTCATTGGTGAAGGTTACACATAAATAGGGTTAGAAACAGACTCTTCTTCATATGGATGGGACACATGTTCCAGAGTATGGGCATCCTCTGAGACATATATTTGTCTTGGCAGCATGTCTTATTTATGTCACAAGCAAAATTTTAATTCCTTGAATCTAGTGATTCTGATGCTGTGTCTTTTGCAGATGTGTGAACGTTCCATCATAGCTGAAGCTGAAGATGCCTTGCATATGCACAATAACCTGTAAGATAATAAGTACACAGATAGGGCTTTAAGGCAATCCATATAGGATATTGTGTGTATGCACTGGATTGTCTCGATAAGAAACCTTTGTGAGCATTCCAACTGTTGTATAGAGCCAAATAAAGTGACCCTATGACTCCTTGGACCTGGTTGCCATGCCTTTACTTATATGTTCAGCAAGACAAAATGATTTTCTTACTACTTTGGACAAATGTTGTTCAAAGGCCAGATTGCTGTCTACATATGTTTCCAGATCCCTGACTACCAGGTCAACTCTTAAGGATTTCTTATCAGTTGAGTAATTAGCCTGGGTGGCACTTTTCTCAAAAGACACTGTAATGCATTTCTTGGTATTTAGTTTTTATCCATGATTTTTGCACCAGTCATTTATCTCTTAGACACTCTTGTAAGATGTTTGCATCGGGTCTACTTTACGTTGTCGTAAGCTGACAATATCGAGTCTGATATTGTCGGCATGACAACACTGAAAGTGAAGAACATCGTGCAAGTAAACGGAAATCTCTGTAAGGGGAGATTTCTGTTTACCTCAATGTAGTGTAGTCTCTGAGTTGGTATATTTAAGTAGTGGGGGTGTGGGAGTGCAAGCCCCTGCCTACGCCATTTAGTTTTTTTTTATTTGTTTTTTTTTTACGTTATTCATTGTTTTACTTAATCGATCAATAAAGTTCGACCTTTATTGATTCAGTTATGTAAACTTTCGATAACGTGATATAGACAATTTGCGTCATGGAAGGAATCTATGATCAGTCACAATTTGCACTCATTTGTGAGCTTGGTCAGCCAAAGACCCTTGATATTAGTCTTTACCTCCAAGAAGTAGATGCCAAATAGGAGCAGTCCAAGCATGGAGCACTGAGGTACTGGTCTCTTTAGTGGAGGTTGTCTCATCAATCCTGTCTTCCTGTGTCCTATCTGTGAACCAGCTGGCAATCCAGCACATTATGTAGGGGATTATGCACAGTTCAGTAAGTTTGTTGACTATACCCAAGTGGGGTATTGTCGAAAATACCTTAGCCAGTTCCAGTATGTGGTTTGCGCTGTTTCCCCTTAGCTATTGCCTTGGTGACCTTCTGAGAAATATCCAAAGGCATAGTAGACATTACCTTCCCTTGACAAAGCTAAAGTGGGTTGGGTTCAATGTCTAAATGTTACCTATGTATTTGTTGATCATTGCCATGATAACTTTATACATGGCTTTGCATATTGGACTAGTCAGATTAATAAAATTGTAGTTTTAAGGGTTGGTTGATGATTCACCCTCATGAATAACCATTGCAGTCCTCTGTTTTGAACCTATATTTGAAAAGTGACTCAAGTTGTCCTGGTAGGTCATGTTTAAAGCAATTTAGAAGGCATCATGTGATACTGTTGGGTCCCATTGAGGCTTATTTTTGGAATTAATGAGGGCTGCTAGGTCCTGGACCCAATTAATGGATTTGTGGAGTTATGCAAGTAGGAATTTCATGGTGGAGAAAGTGGAAGTAGGGGATGACATTTGAGCTGAAGTTGTCAGCCAACAAATTCACTATGTCACTCTGCTCAGTGAAAGTGGCATCAGTGACCGCCAGTTTGATTCACTGGCATAGCTGTAGAAGGCCTTGTGGTTATCTTCAGCCTGTTTGGCCATTTTGACCTCATAGTTGGCATTGTTAGACTTAATTAGTCCTCTTTGTTTCCTGATTAGTTTAATTACAGACCTCCTACCATTACAGGAATTTCTTTCCTGATTTTAGTCATGAATTTTTCCTGTTATATACACTGTTAAGGCTAGGATTCCACCAGCGTGGTTTGTTTTTAGAGTTTAAAAAATAAAAGAAAAAAGGCAAAGGGATACTAAAAAATCCCAGTTGTTTATTGTAAGTGCCTTCGTTCATCAGCACTATACAATGAACTTCTTCAGACAACAAATACCCAACATTCTATGTCTTATATGACTCACAATTAATTAATCAATTACTTAATTAAGCAAAACCTTTTAAACCACATAACTAATTAACCACTTAACTAATTAGTTGTCTATTATGTACCTATAAACATATATACAAAACTGCAAAAAAAAGTTTAAAATATGCCAATAAGCATATAAATATAATACATATTATTAATTGTTGCTAAAAACAACCAAAATATCATAAAATGTAATACTATAATATATATGCTATATTGTTATATGTGCATAAAATGAGCTTCTCCTTCCTATTACGCTATGAATAATAAACAAAAAAGCTGGAACCCTTTACTTATATAAATTACTAAATATCACTGTAACCTGCATTTTAAATGTTTATCTGTTACTTGGAGCTTTTCTCCCCAGGCCTCCGCTGAAAATGGATATGTATCCAGTTGGACTTTCCCGGTTAACAAATTGCCGTTTTATATCATCATAGAATGGCCTAAATAAATATATAATACTACATATTACCTATCTAAAGATTTTAACTTAAGAATACAGTTAATTGAATTGTGTTCATTCAGTCCTGGTGGAACATAAGCATTAGTCTTTAACTGCCATATTAGTTCACATTCTTCCAATTTGAGTTCACAAGGCCCACCTCTACCACTTTTACTTATTTGACCCATAACAATAAACTGGAATTTATGTGTAGGATTTTCTATGATATGCCTTGCTAATACATTAGTGGTAGTCTTTTTACCAATATGATATTGATGTTTGTAAATCCTTTGTTTAAGTGCTCGTTCAGTTTTTCCTATATAAAAATCTTGGCACTGCTGGCATAAGGCAAAGTAAACCATACCTGTTGCCTTATTAAGTAATAAATTAATTAATTAAGTCCTATATAAAGCATAGAACGTTGAGTATTTATTGTCTGAAGAAGTTCATTGTATAATGTGATAAACGAAAACGCTTACAATAAATAACTGGGGTTTTTTAGTATTCCGTTGCCATCTTTTTGTTATTTTTTAGTAGTTTTTGAAAGTTTCCTTTGTTTGTTTTTAGAGTTGTTTTGGGCTTACTTCTAGTACACACAGCAGCATCTGTACAGCCATTTGCATGATTGTACAGGGTCTATGTGAACAATTCTGCATACGTTGCTGTGAACTTGTAGTTGCGAGGGCCTTGAATTTTGACAAACTTTTGCTTAATAGGATGTAGTTTGCTTTGGAATAGTTAATAAATGCTATAGGGTTTGCTGAGGTCACTGAGCTGTTTTATTTCAAAGGACATATCCTTGTAGTCTGACCTGACCAGTGAGGACATAACACTTGGGGCTGCAGCAATCACCCATATTGGTGAGTACCAGGTTCAATATGTTTGAACCTCTGGTAGGTGTGTGCACTATTTGTTCAAGGGTATTTGTGTTAATAAAATCCAGGAATCATTGTACCTGGAAGTATGAGGCAATGTATTTTTCCCATCCCACAGACGGGTAGTTAAAGTCTCCCATGAATAGGGCATTTTATTTAATGGTGATTGCCTACAGTAGGCCTAGGCATGACCTATGCGATTCTAGAGACACAAAACATATCTATAGCTTGCTGGGATATGGTATGAGACTTTGTCTGTTATGATTTGCATGTGGATAAATTCCAGAGCAGTGACCCATTTAAACAATATAGAGGTATATTTGTTGCTAATAGGTTGAGACTTGCAGTGCTGGAGTGCTTTCTGGGGTCTATATTATAATTTCAAATGATTAAAAGAGCAAACGCTCATTAATTGACCCCTTAAAATCGAAAGCACTAAATCCCAAACACACGGGACAGCAATTTTTTTTCCCAGGGAAAAAAATTGCTGCTCCGCAAAAAAAAAAAAAAAATCCAAACACAAAATAAATGCCCCCCACATCCCCCTACTTAAATATACCAACTCCAAGATCACACAACAGTGGAGGAAATGACAAAGTCCCAAAAATGGCTCAGTGATTTGTTTTCTTGGAAAAAAATTGCTGTTCCATGTGTTCAGGATTTAGTGCTTTTGATTTTAAGGGCTCAATTAAAGAGCGTTCGGTCTTTTAATCATTCAAAGTTATAACATAGAGCCACTTTCTGCAGATTTAAACCATGTTCCAATAACAGTACTGATATCTTTATTCTCTAGACTAAACTGTCCTTTGGTTATCCGCGGTAGTGGTGCTGTGGTAGCGTTGTTGCCTCACAGTAAGATGCTGACTGGTTCGACTCTCAGCTAGAGTGTCTTCTGCATGGAGACATGCGTGAATGGGCATACCTTCGTTGAAGGTTGTGCGTTAGGGCTGGCAACTCAGCACGTAAAAATAAACTGTCAATCATTAGTGGACCGGAGTTCTGCTGTGGCGACCCCTAACTGGGAAAAGCCGAAAGACAAGTAGTAGTAGTAGACTGTCTTTGGTTCACTTGGGAATTGGGCTAGGCTCCTCAATGATACTCAGTACACATGCATAATAGCTCACTAGCTGCCTGTGTCTTCAGTTCATGTTCCTCTTTCTGTATTTATTATTGGATGTAGCTTTTTATTGATAAGGTGGGGTGATGTTCAAATCTGCTATTACCTTAAAATTTTCATAGCCTTTTTTTTTGGAGTTTTACTTATCCTGGGGTAAAAATAAGAGGGGTACCAGGTGGCTCATTGGTGCAGCAAGTAATGTTGTTGCCTCACAGTTAGAGATTCTTTTGTTAAGTTCATGGTTGGAGTGCTTTTGTGTGGAGTCTGCATTTCCTTCCTGTGTTCACTTGGGTTTTCTCCTAGTTATTTATTTTCCACCCCCATTATAAAGATGTGTTTAGGTGGATTGGACATCCTAAACTGGCCATGAGTACGCAAGTGTATGTCTGATTTGAACGAATAATCATGGCAGGGTTGAGTATCCAGAGGCATGAGCATTGGCTCTAAATGGTTAACACTATTAAATTGACACCCCAACCCCATGTGGAAAAAGGGGTTGCAAATGATTGAATGGATGAACCTACCCTGAGGTGCTTTATATGTTTCTGTTAAATTATGGTGTTTCTTTCTTTAAATATTAATAACATATATCAAAACCTGAAAATGAACATTTTTTGTTACTATATTCAATACATTTCATTAACTGTTACCTGTCTTTTGGAAGTTTGTTCCTTTCAGATAATTATAACGTACCTACTGTTTCACAAATTATTACTAGGCTCATATAAACTCAATAAGTTATAAATCAGCTGTTCTTTCCAGGAAATTATAGGTGTTAGCTGCATTTAACAATTAGGATTGTATGTGTAAAGGAAAACACAAAGATCAATGCACGTTAGGTTCAAGCAAGGCACCCTTTATTATTTGCAGCAAGGAGACAAAGCATGTAGGTACAAGGTTTGTCTGATTTTCCATAGTTCAGCCTACAGTTTTTATACAGTTTTCTAGATGCTATTATTAGATTTGCTGCTGACATGGTCAAATAATTGGTGTCTTGCAAAAACAGTTTTTTTGAGAATAACAACCTGGCCTTGAGTTTGTTTCAGCTTCCCTTGGTTTCTCACAATTCATTCTCTAGTTCTGATATGATACATTCAAGGTACAGTCCTGGCCTCAATACACTTTCTGCTGACCATGGTGGATTTACAGGCATCCATTGTTCTCTTTTAAGAGCTTCTAGCAGCTGCATATTTTCACACAGAATAAGCAGAATAAATGTTTTAACTCATTTTAACCCTTAATACACTAAATCTGCATATTGCAGGTGTATATTTTAATACACTAAGCCTACATATTGCATTGCAGTTATACATTTTCCTAACATTTCCCCCCTTTTAATACTTTATTCGACTTTCAAAACAAGCATAAACAGTTTTTCTTCCCTTAGCCATTTCCCATTCAGGATTTGCAGTTAGAGAGTCATTCAGTTCAAGCTTGTGAAAGTATTTCTTCAGCTTTTAATCAGTACCTGTAACTCAACATTCAGATATAAAGTCTTTGAAATTGAAGTGTCTATGAAATTTTCAACTAGTCCTTTTATACAGGGGATGCAGCAGTATCCACACACCATCAGTAAGGCTGCCCCTACACAGAAGGCAATCAGAATGTTCATCAGGATGCTGTCCCAACCCTCGAACCATTTTTGAAAAAAGTCTGTTAATGGATTTGGTCCTGGTTTGGTCATGGCCGACACTTGCTGAATTATTTCGAGATGGATGTCTATTTCATGTTTGTTGTCAGGAATAAACAAACAGCACTCCTCCTGGATTAAAGAGCATAACCCTCCTTTCGCCGCTAGGGTGAAGTCGAGAGCCATGTGATTTTGAAGCACCTCTGTCCTCATGGCGGTGAGTTCATCAGTCACCAATTCTAGGGCGGAAAAAGTCACATTACTCATTGTCTCAAGAAGTTTGGATAGTGTTCTCAGCTCCCAGATCAATTTCACTGCTCCGTATGCTGGTATTATGCCCGCCCAAGATATGACATCATTGCCCAGATCCATGTGCGACAGTCCTTTGTCACTCACATGGGCTAGATCAAGGTGATATATCCAGGATGCATCAAATTGTCCCACCGGATTAGCGGGTTTCTTGATTTCTCAAACATTTCAAATTTCCCCCTGGGGTAGTGCCGATACATGTCTTATTGCTGGAATTAGATATGCCAGAAAACAGCTTCCAGACCAGTTGCCTGGTAGCCATTTATATGCTCTATCACCACACACGAAGTAGCAGTCAGGAATTGCGACTGAAATGTTGCCGATTTTATAGTTACCGGGCTTTTGTTGGGTCATAGCCCAGAACATTTTACTATACACAATTTGATTTTCATCAACCATTTTCTTCCTTTCAGTAAAGTCATTGCTATTGCCAACCTGTAATTGCTGGCATTCGTTTGTCATGGTGCAGGAATTCCCGGTACAGTGATGTATCACTGTCATATTACAGGTGCTATTTCCAACTTCTGTTTTTCCGTAGTTTTGAAAGCATACTGTTCCTCTTTTTGCCTTGGGTAAAAATAGGGTCACTCTTTTAATTGATGTCACATTCACAGCATCCTTCAGTAGTGCTTGCCAGGTTTGATTCATATTTAAGGGAATCTGTATTAAGGGTATTCCTCCATGTGCAGTAGGAATAGCTGCACATACTCAGCAATTGGAGATATTGAGGGTGTCTGCATAAGCATGCTTAATAGCCTGATAAGTATTGAAATTTGGGTGCCACTTTGCACGTTTACTTCATTCTACTTCTGTGGCTGAGAAGAGCAATGGGCACAATAAAAAGATTATTATTACTAATACAGTCAACAGGATGGTCATGCAATATTTCTGTGGAAATGGTTCTTCTACATTCCTGTTTTCTCTGGCTCTTCCAAACAGATGCATTTGGATCTTTCTTGCTTCCGTCATCTTCGCCCAGGACACGTGATCTTACTGTCTGCCCTATAGGACCCCAGCACCGATGATTGCTTCACTGGGTTTGAGACAGATCAGTTCCTATTGATCTGACCCCCCTTTGTAGCCAGACTTTTGTGCTTAGGGTCCCAATGGAGAGGTAAGGTCTTTGTCCAGCTTGAAGTTCTTCACCAACTTGCAGTGCATCAGATGTATCCACAAAGCTCACTCTGCTATTTTGACTGCAGTAGCTGTTGAAAGAAGCACCTGGTAAGGACCTTCCCACTTTGGTGATGCCCAGTTCTTTCGCTTCACAATTTTAATCCACACCCAGTCACCTGGTGTCACTGCCACTTCTGATGTTTCGGTTTGTTTTTGACCTGAAACAGAATTAAACTGCAACAGATGTTTAGAACTCAACAGCATTTTCATATATT
This sequence comes from Protopterus annectens, assembly GCF_019279795.1. Lineage (NCBI taxonomy): Eukaryota > Metazoa > Chordata > Ceratodontiformes > Protopteridae > Protopterus > Protopterus annectens. The sequence goes on along the minus strand of NC_056735.1, from coordinate 636,170,861 downwards.
CAGCTAACGTAAAATCAGCTTCCTGGTCTGATGACATGAGAGGTTTCCATTGGGGTGTGTAATAAGCCCTCCCATACAGTTTTTCAAAAGGAGTCAGTCCTTTTGCTGTAGGGACGGTTCTCATGTTCAACAGTGCCAGGGGTAAACAGTACAGCCAGGTTTTCCCTGTCTCAGCTATCAATTTCCTCAGTTTGCTTTTCAGTATACCATTATGTCTTTCATCCAGCCCTACAGACTGTGGATGATATGCACAATGATTTTTTAAAGAAATACCAAAAAACTTACTCAGCTGCTGTATGGTTTGATTTGCAAAGTGCGTACCATTGTCACTATAGATTCTCTCTGGAATGCTGAACCTAGGAATAATTTCCTTGACAAGTACTTTTGCCACTGTAGCTGCATCTGGGTTTTTGGTTGGAAAGGCTTCCACCCATCTGGAAAACATATCTATAATGACAAGGCAATACTTCTTATTCTCACATTTGTTCAGTTCTATGAAATCCATACAGATAGTGTGAAATGGATATGGTGGTGTGGAAAAACTCCCTTGCTTGGGCTTTATCGCCCCCTGTGCATGGTGTTTGTTACAAATCTGACACATTAAACAAAATTTTTTAGAATAGTTTGTAAATCCGTACGTTGTGAACACTTGGTTCACCAGCTGTATCATCCCCCCTGTTGAGACATGGCACTGCCCATGGCTCAACAATGCCACATAATGGAACAAATTAGAGGATAGTATCGGTTTTCCTTCTCTAGAGATGTACAGCCCATTTTCAAGGACTGCTCCTCGTTTTATCCATTGCTGTTTTTCAGCTTGCATAGTAAGTGTCTGTATTGTTTTCAACATATCCAGATTCAAAATTTCCGAGGGTTGTAATTCCTCATTTAAAAGAAATACCTCTGTAGCTGCTTGTTTTGCAGCTGTATCAGCTCTTGCATTAGCTTTTGAAATCCTATCTAGTTGCTTGGTGTGAGCTGCACATTTGCAAATGGCCACCTTCTGAGGTAACTGAATAGATTATAAAAGATCTAAAATAAACTGCGCATGATTTATAGGTTTGCCAGTAGATGTTATCATTCCCCGGTTTTTCCACTGTTGTGCAAACACATGTACAGTGAAGAAAGCATACTGGCTATCAGTAAAAATGTTTACACATTTACCCTTTGCTAAAGTACATGCCCGTGTCAGGGCAATCAATTCTGCTGCCTGTGCAGATAAATGGTGAGGTAAAGATTATGCTTCTATAACTTCAGTATCAGAGACTACTGCATATCCTACTAGGTTCTGTCCTGCAGGGCCCCTTTTGCATGAGCCATCCACATAGTATGTCACCTCAGCATTATCCAAGGGGACATCTGTGAGGTCTTTTCTAGGTAGTATCTTTTGCTCAATTACCTGCAGGCAGCGGTGCGGTGTGCTGTCTGCAGGGGTTGGAAGCAGAGTAGAAAGGTTCAAAGTCATGCATTATTCAATTGTCAAATGAGGTTGGCTCAATAATATAGTCATGCAGGAGAGATGCCTAGCAGGGGAAAGAAATGCCACCTTTTCTTGCAACAAGATAATTGCGACTGCATGGGGTACCATAAAAGTGAGGGGGTGAAACAAAACTACTGAAACTGATGCCTGTACCGCCATTGCAGCTGCAACAACTGCCTGGACACAGTGGGGTAGTGACCGTGCCACTGGTTCCAGCTGTGATGAATAGTAAGCGATGGGACATTGCTTATCCCAATGTTGTTGTGTTAGTACTGACGTCATATAACCCTGCTTGCAATGTACAGTCTGGAAAAAACGTTTATGATAATTTGGTAATCCCAGAACTAGAGAGGATGCTATTAATTGTTTCAGTTTACAAAAAGCCGATTCTGCTTCTGATGTCCATTGTAACAAATCTTGCGCTGCCATGGGTGTCTTATATATAAGGTCAGTTAAGAGTGCAGATTCCAAGTCATAGTTTGGAATTCAGCTTCGACAAAAATTAGTCGTTCCCAAGAAGGACATAATTTTCTTCTTGGTGGTAGGCTTTGGTGCCTGCAAGATTGCCACTTTTCTGTCCACATCTGATGTTCTACCTTCCTTGGATATCACATATCCTGGGTACTTCACCTGTTTTTTCCAGAGCTGCAGTTTGTCTTTGTTTACTTTATGTCCCTCAGCAGCTAAAAATCATAGAAGTGCTACTGTATCTTCCCTACAATCCTGCAGGGTGGGGGCCGCTAACAAAATGTCATCAACATAAAGTAAAATCTGACGACCCTTCGGTGGATTAAACCTTGCCAAGTTACTTGACATTTCCTGTGAGAATATCATAGGGCTCTCACAATATCCCTGTGGTAGTCTCATATATGTGTATCTTTTTCTCTGAAATGTGAATGCAAACCAATACTGGCTATCTGGGTGTATCGGTATTGAAAATAATGCATTACTAATATCCACCACAGAGAAATACTTTTGTTGAGGTTTTAAGTCAGTTAACAGAGTGTGTGGATTTGGCACTATGGGTGCCCTTGGTATTACTGCGTCATTCACAGCTTGCAAATCCTGGACCATACGCCATTCTCCATTGGCTTTTTTAACTGGAAATAAAGGTGTATTACACGGAGAATTAGGAGATTCCACTAGTACCCCTCCCTTAAGTAATGCTGCTATGATAGGTTTTATCCCTGCCTCTGCATCTTTCCTTAAGGGGTATTGTCTTTTCTGCGGTCTAAATGCTGATGTTGGTGTGATATTAACTGGCCCTGCCATGCGGATAAGTCCTACATCTGATTTCCCTGTTGACCAGAGAGTCTCTGGTATATCTCGCAAGGCATTTTCTTCCTCCTTCAGTAGGAGTGTCCATCAGCTGTCTTCAAGAGAATGCAGGTGCATAGCTGGGTTGGTCTGTGTCACCCAATTCAATTTTTGTACTTGTATTCCCTGTCCTGACAGTTCCAGTTCTGTTTGTTTCTCCATTTTTGTGGCTTTCTCCCCTAGGTCTGCCCACTGTATATTTTTATTCTTGGTCAGGCTAACATGTGGTAATCGATTAGATTTATAAAGTGTTAAAAATTCTGAGGCAGCGAACAGCTGACTACACTATTCCCTTCTGTGTCCCAGTACAGGTTACGCAGTACCAATCTATTTGTATGATTTTTAAATAATTTTTCTTCATATTCCTTATCGGGCCCTGGTGTATTACAAAAATATAGGGTACAATGTAACAGGTGTTGTTTATCAATGTCAAGGGAAGGAAACTTACTGATAGCAACGTTCATCAGCTCCTTGGTCACAGTCCCCGGACCAGTTGTGACCAAGTCCTGACTATACCAATAAAATATTTCACCCCCTGATTGCACCGTAAAGGTGTCAGTTTGTCGCTGTGCTTCCATTCCCTGCATGGTTGGGACTACTGCTATACCAAATAACTGCATGAGATCCCTTCCCAAGAGATTCACTGGGCGCTTTGCAGAAATTACAATCTTACTTTTCTGTGTCAATCCCGAAACAGGATCAGTTATTGTAATATTGTGGGAGAGGGGCTCCTGATATAGCTGCCCATTAGCTGCTTTGACTAATATGTAGTTGGATGATTCTGAGTTTTCTGGCAATTTGGAGGGGTGTATCAGGGTTCGTGATGCCCCTGAGTCGCACAAAAATTTGACTTCCCTGCCTTCCACCGAAAGTATAACGTCTGGTTTAGTATCTGCTAAGTAGAGCTCCAAGCTGAATAAAGCCAAGTCTAGTACTTCATCTTCTACTTCACCGTCATCAATTCCCTGTACTTCCTCTATTTCCCTTTTCACATTCTCATTTGTCCTTTCTGCACTAGCTCCTTCTAATGATTGCTGACTATCATATAGTCAGTCTTCACCTTCCTTGTCTTCCGTAGTTGCTTTCTTATTTTTCTTGCAATCCCTTGCCAAATGTCCCTTTTTACCACATTTGAAACATTCACCACTTTTCTTGCATCCTTCAAAGTCTTCTGATCATTGATCAGACTGCCTACCTCCCTGTGCATTTTTCCTGCCCTTCATTCCGGGGTGTACTACATTAACTTCCGCTCCGTCCTCTACAGAAAATACTTGAGCCTTCTTTTTCTTTTTGCTATTGAAATGCCTTTCAGCATGCCTAGCATATTCGAGTAGTGATTGCAGCCTGCCAGTTCGATCATCAACCATATGTTTTGTAATGAAACTGCTTATAGCTGCACTACTGCCTTTCAAAAATGCATTTTTCAACTGCTGTTCATATGGGGAATCTTGTTTTTGGTCTTCGGGGATCTGCATCCCACAGTGGTTATTAAAACATTCCAGTAGCCTAGCAAAATATTGGTCAACTGTCTCACCCTCCTATTGGATGCATTGATTAATGCACGTCCAGTCTGCCCTAGGTTTCCATTTTTCAGAGATGCGGTCTGTAAGTCTTTTTACTCTAGCATCTAAATCTGCACTGCTATGAGGAAGGGGTTTTTGTTCAGCATCACGAAGATTCCAATTACCACAAATCATGTACCAGTCTTGCCTAACCATTTGTCGAACTACCCTTTCTATTTCTTCCCCGTTTAAATGATAACTTAGCCTCATTCCTTGTAAATCGTCTGAGAATTTTCTAAAATTAATTTTCGGATGGGGAATCCCTTCTGTAGCTTTCCGGATATCTTCCGGAGTCCAGGGTCTGTATACTAAAATGTTTGGATCCTGATTATCCTGCCCAGCCTGAGGGTTTGGTACTTCTATGAGTGGACATATTTCCTCTTCTTCTTCTCCCGCAGGCTGTGTGTCTTTAAATTTCTGCCATGACTCTCAATTACCTGCTTTTGTTCGGGACCTAGTTTCAATGGGATCCCTTATTTTAGCTAGTTTTATAGCGTCTCTATCCTCAGTGACCACAGGATATAGCGGAGGTGGATCTACCTGTCTACTCGCTCCATATTCTGGTAAGGGAGGGGGAGACGGAGGTGCTGTTGCTATTACTAGGTTGTTATCCTCCCTCTCTAAAAACATTGTTTTTGAATCCTTGTTCTTTTGGTCCCTAAGGTTTACTTCCTCCAGCCACCTGTGTACCTGGGGAATTCCTATCTGTCATTGCTTTATTACCTGACCTTTAGAATCAGTTTTAAGTTGTTTAATAAGTTTGATGAGTGAGGAGTTTTCCAATTTTCCATCAAATTCCTATTTAATAACCCATTTTGAAAAGTATCTGACATTGTTTGTGTGCTGTGACTGCATATATTTTGCATCTTCCGTTAACGGTGGGTCTCGGGGTATTTTTGCACAGTTATTACCCATTTTCCCTTACTTTTGATTGTTACATAACTTCACCTTGATTCTCTAGTTTTAACGTGTACCACGGATTTTGTTATAGTCTCTTCAGAATGACTACCTAAAGTCTACTTATTCTGTTTCTCCTGATCTATGACAAGACAGTACCTTTCTTATCCCTGACTGTAAGAAAAATACAATCTGACAAAAAACAATACACATCTAGTCCCTGATCCTAAAACAGAAAAAAAAGTAGATTCACCTTACCTGAGCCCACGTGATTGATCACCGATTCACGGAAAACCCATCCTTCAGTCACAGATCAGAAAGTGGCTGGCCTCTTTTGACAACAATTCAGTCGGAGGACTTTACATATAAGAAGAACCGATTTGGTTTCTTCCCCGTACGGTTTCAGCCACCTGGCATTCTGATCCGAGGTGAAGAGAGGGTTTCCGGTCTGAACGACCAATCTGTAAAGGAAAACACAAAGATCAATGCACGTTAGGTTCAAGCAAGGCACCCTTTATTACTTGCAGCAAAGAGACAAAGCATGTAGGTACAAGGTTTGTCTGATTTTCCATAGTTCAGCCTACAGTTTTTTATACAGTTTTCTACAAGTTCACAGAAAGATGCTATTATTAGATTTGCTGCTGACATGGTCAAATAATTGGTGTCTTGCAAAAACATGTTTTTTGAGAAAAACAACCTGGCCTTGAGTTTGTTTCAGCTTCCCTTAGTTTCTCACAATTCATTCTCTAGTTCTGATATGATACATTCAAGGTACAGTCCTGGCCTCAATACACTTTCTGCTGACCATGGTGGATTTACAGGCATCCATTGTTCTCTTTTCAGAGCTTCTAGCAGCTGCATATTTTCACACAGAATAAGCAGAATAAATGTATTAACTCCTTTTAACCCTTGATACACTAAACCTGCATATTGCAGTTGTACATTTTAATACACCAAGCCTACATATTGCATTGCAGTTATACAATTTCCTAACAGTATGATTCTTTCCTTAAAAATGCAAAGTTGACATTTTTCCCATTGAAATTGTTAATGTTCTTCCCCAGATGATTCTGACATTTTTACAACTGATCATGCATGTTTATTAAGGTTTAATATATAAGATTTTATTTTGAGTATAGAATTTAATACCTCTGTAGATAATAGCATTGATGCAACTTTATATACTTTTATTTTCACTGAGAGAAGATATACTTACAGTCCATATATTTTAAAATCTTTAAGTTTGATTGATACTTTGTACTGTTAACTTGTACTTCCAGTACTCATATATACATTTACACTAGTAATCAAAAAAACGAAAAATCCAGGATTTACTATATATTTAACACATCTGCTTCAGTTCCTTAACTTTAAGCACTGAGATTAAAAATAGATTATTTTTAGTTAATTCACCATTGATACCAACACCTTCTGAATCCCCTGAAGTTTCAAAACTGGGTCAATGTTCGTTCATGGAATAAAGCTAAAATCAAATGGCTAATATGCAAACATTAAACCTCAAACATTAATATTACTGAAGATGCTTATCTTCAGAAATAAAATCACTTAATTGCCATAGTTGGCCTACAAACGGGAAATACCATGATGCATAAGGTGAGGTAAACAAACCCTTTTATAAATTTGCCCTCTTCCCCACTGTAGTGCGATCTTGGAGTTGGTATATATAGTTGGGGGCTATGCCCCCCACATTGGGGGAGTGTGGGAGGTGGAGCCCCCCACCTTGGTTGACACAGTGTACAGCATCATCAGACATTTGTGATGTTGGACACTATGGCCATTCATTGATATTACTTTTGAAGGTTTAACATTTAAGTATTAGCCATTTGATGTTAGTTTTATTCCATGAATGGACATAGACACTTCAAAATGAATTAGACTCAATAATCACATTTTAAATAATATTCAAATAATAATGGAATTAATGGAATTAAAATTGTTGAGTTTTGTAAAACAACTTAATTAGCACTTACTTTTCTGTTTTGAAAAAATATTAAGGGAAGACAAGTAAAACAAGAAAATTAGAAGAGCAACTCAAATTTATAGAAAAAACGCAGAATTAATATAAAAATAATCTGCAAAATTAAAGTTTCTGCTCAAATATATATTCAAAAATATTATTTTGGAGTCCTAACACAGACAGTAATTATGTTTTGTAGCAGATTAGGACAGTAGGTTTATTGACACATTTATTTTGTTATATTTTATTTCATTTTATATTAGTTTAGTTTATTCTTACTTATTTTACTAGATTTGTCTGACTGGGTTTAGTCAAAAAAATTCTTCTCACCAGAGTCCCGGGGAGAAAAACTCCAACATCTTACCAATATATTTAAACATACATTTGGTAATATACACGAAAATGAATTAAGTAACATTCATTAACACATACACATACATTTGCTAATTAGATTACATTCATATGAAATAAAGGAATATATTATGATATAAATGATAGTTATGCATTTAGTAGAGTTTGAACACTGAACATCTAAAGAGGTGTATTAGCAGGTTTGTCAAACAGATAATATATTTATGATTAGTAATTATTATTTTTATTTTTTATTTTATTTTACATTTGTTGACCGGGATAGTCCGACTGGATGCATGTCCATTTTCAGTGGAGGCCCGGGGAGAAAAGCTCCAAGGGTAAGCAGATACAGCATTACATAATACCCTCATTACATATTACAAACAGACTATTTACAGAGATTACATAAGTAAGCAAGTTAAACAAGTTCCACAGGTTACAGTTAATCCTGAGCACAAGTCAGGATTAAATTAAATTACACAGTAAACTGGTTAACAGATTTTTACACATTCTAGAGAGAGTTAGCCAGGCTTGATACATTGACATAGCCAGTTAAGTGACAAATGTTGTTTGAGTCTAGTTTTAAATTGACCTAAGGTGGAAAGTAAGGTAATATCAGCTGGAAGAGAATTCCAGGATCTACTTACAGAGTTTGCAAAGAGAGAATCACTGGCTGTGTTATTAATTTTGCTAGTCTGAATTAGTAGTTTGTTAGAGGATCGAAGCGGTCTAGGATTGTTATAGGGGGTGATAACATTTTTAAGTGCAGGAGTATTGTCCGGATTATAGAGGATTTTATAGGCCATAATCAGTTGGTTATACTGGATTAGGCTGGGTAGTTCAAGCCACCCAAGCTGATTTAGATTGATGCCATAATGTGTCCTAAAAGGCAGCCCAGTGGAAAACCTGGCAATGTGGTTGTAGCAAATTGAGAGTTTGTTAAGGACAGTCTTGTCTAAATTCGAGAGTAGAGGGGATGCATACAGAAGGGTTGAAAGAAGGTGAGAGCAAGCTATGGCAATTTTAGTTGGAGGGGTTAGGAAGGCTTTTATTCTGTAAAGTGACCCTAGTCTTTTATTGATGGTTTTGATAGTTTGGTTAACATGTAGGTCAAATTTTAGATTATTGTCTATGATGACACCTAATAGTTTTGCAGATGGGTCAGGGGAGATTAGTGTGCCATCATTTGATTTTATGGTAAAGGTGAAAGTGGTAGACCCACGTGTTGGTGAAAATAACAGCATTTTAGTTTTTTTGGGATTTAGGATCAGACAATGTTCAGAAAGCCAGTTTTCTATTGTATTAAAGGTGGTCTGGGTAGCTGACCATAACTCTACTGGAGATGTGGCTGAGCAAATCAGAGTAGAGTCATCAGCATATTGGATACAGCTAACTTTTGGGATGACAGTATAAAGGTCTTTAATGAAGATGGAGAACAGCAAGGGCCCTAGTATAGAGCCTTGTGGTACTCCAAGGGTGTTAGGTAGAAGGTTAGAGAGTTTGTTCTGCCAGAGGACAGCCTGCTGTTGACCATTCAGGTAGGATTGTAACCACTGGAGGGCTCCAGTATCTAGACAGAATGTTTGCAGGGTGTGGATTAAAAGTTGGTGATCAACCATATTGAATGCCTTGGAAAGATCCAAAAAGAGGGCTGAGGATATATAATTATTGTTCCGATTATGGTTTATGGTGTTGGTAAAGGCTAGTAGGGCTGAAGTAGTGCTGTGATGAGGATGGAAGCCATGCTGAGTGTCTGCCATAAGGCGATTCTGGATTAGGTGGTGCATGAGTTGTCTATGAATAAATTTTTCCATAATCTTTGCAAGTGGAGAGAGTATAGCTATTGGCCTATAATTGGAGAATTCAGTAGAGCTGCCTCCTTTGTGAAGTGGGATTACATAGGATATTTTCCAGATGGTGGGAATTTTAGCTTCTACTACGATTCGATTGATTAGTATTGAGACAGGGTAAGCAATAGCATTAGCTGATTTTTGTAGGTACTCAGCAGGGAGTTGATCAGCAGAAAGTGTAGTGGGTTTTAATTTTTTGATCAAGGTATGGATAAGTGAAGTGGCGACAGGTTGGAAGCTGAACGCGAGTAGGTTTCTAGGGGTGCTACTTTCAGGACCAGGGGAGCTAGAAGGTAGTTGGCTAGCTAGGGCTTGAATTGTCTCAGTAAAGAATTGATTAAAACTATCAGAAACATCTTCAGGGGTTTTATCAATAGTAGCAGCAGGGATTGGGGTTGAAGTTTGTCCAGGATGTAGTAGATTATTTAAACCTGCCCAAAGCTTCTGAGGGTTATTTTGATTTACTGTCTGTAAATTACAGTAATATTGTTTTTTGTCTTGTAAAATTGATTTTTTGGTTTCGCTCCTGGATTGCCTGTATTTAATGTGATCTTGAGGATCTTTAGAAGGATGCCATAAAGCCCATGCTTTGTTTCTAAGGGTCATTTTGAGTTTAGACTCTATAGAAAGCCATGGTGCAGTTTTTGCCTGGTTCTCTTTGAATGAACAGGTGCATGCAAATCAAGGATCTCAAGGAATTTGTTGTTAAAGTATGCTACTGCTTCTTCTAAGGTGAGGTGTTTTAGAATAGACCAATTGCATGAGTTTAGTTCTTGTTGGAATTTGGCAGGGTCAAAGTTTTTATTGTTTCTAACCTTTCTGAGTAAGGGTTGTTGGAAATTAATGGTTTTCTGCTTAATGACATATGTGAGAAGGTGATCGCTTAGGCCATTAAGGAGGGTACCAGAGGTGTACAGTTGGGGGTGACTATTTATGAGTACCCAGTCAAGTATACTTTCTTTTTGGTTGGGTTTACCTATCCTGGTAGGGGTGGATATAATTTGTGTAAATGCATGCAGGTTAATATGGGTGGTTCGGGATTCTGAGGAACAGGTACCCCAGTCTATGTTAAAGTCTCCAAGTAGTAGGGTTTCTTGGGGGTAGTGTCATGATAACCAGTGCAGGATATCTTCAAATGTAGATATATTGTTACCTGGGCTAATGTACATACAGATGATATTAATGCATTTATTTTTATTAAGTTGCAACTTGGTGGCAAGAATCTCTGAGTTATTAATCTGAGGTGGTTGTATTACATCTATGGTGACATTCAACTCAGATTTATAGAGTACAGCTACCCCACCCCCCTTCCTCGAAGCACGATCCAGCCTGTGTATGTTGTACCTAGGACGTAACACTTCATTGTTTTTAGTGTTAGGTTTTAACCAGGTTTCAGATAAACAGAGAATCTCAGGGGAGTGGACATCCAGAAGTGCATGCAATTCATGTACCTTGTTATTAATGCTTCTAATATTGAGATGACAGACTAGGAGAGAGGTAGTTGGCCTATTAATTGTAGGTTTGTAGCTTAGATTGTAAATAGAGGGGGGTATGTGTATCTGAAGTGAGTGGGCCAGGGTTGGGGTGAATATCACCACCAAGTATTAGGTTGAGTCTATACTTGGTGATGAACTTCAGGAATTTGTTTATTAGTTTGTGGTAGTGTTTGGATCTAGAGCTAATGTGCCTGGGGTTGAGATGTTGATAGACTGAATAAGATGTTGGATAGGATCTGGTACTGTAAGTATGATTGAAGGTGGAAGGATTTACAGCTGGGGTGATAGTATGGCCTTTTGGGACCTGAAATCCCATGAGAAACTGGTTTTCATACAAGGTAAGGAGGTATGGTGTGAACAAGAGGGGTGTGAGCAAGAGGGATAGTAAAGAGGAGTATATCATTATCTGTGATTCAGCTAGTGAGTTAAACTGTTTTACCTGGTGATGCAACACCAGAAGATAGAGTGGTGAGGTAAAGGTACTGAAAGGGGGATGGGAGAATGCCAGATGAAAGCTAATAGGTGCTATTAAAATGTAGGTAGTAGAATGGGGATGGGTGGAATTATCCCAGATGAAAGCAGATAGGATCTAGAAAGTAGGGGAGTGGCTACAGTACTATAAATTTAGAGATACTGGGGGCGGGAGGAAATTGGGGGCAGGGAGGGGAGCGAAGAGAGCCTGAGCGTAGTGAGGGCGAACGTAGTGGGGCTATTGCAGTTTACAAGGTTTCCTAAGGTGTCCTAAAGCTATAAGGTAAGTATTACAGCTCTTAATGTAGGAGTCAATTTACTTCAGTTACAGGGGAAGGAGGCAACCACTCAAGTAGAAACAAAGAGCCCTATGGCTGACCAGTATGGTGACCTGCTTAATTACACAGCACTGTAAGTGAAAGCTTAACAAATGCTTTTTGTGTGTGCAATTCAAAGAAATGGAAGTGATATAAGGAAATAGGTAGAGCAGAAAATGCCAATATTGTATTCTAGATGTTGAGCATCATGCAGGTTCAGAGACAACTCTGTATTTCTATCATAATGTTTATATTAGAAGTATAGAGGTGGGGTGGTGAGCATTGTAAAACTATGTATATGACTGGAAGATGCTACTAAAGTTATGCAGGTATTGTTAAGGACTGGTTGTGGGGCATGTGAAAAGAAATGATTTGATAATATGGGAAGCTGAAGACTACAGTGACATTTATCTTTGACAAAGAATAGAAACAGAATCTTCATTGTGTCCATCGAAAGCAATAACCAGATATCTTCAGAATGAAATTCAAGTAAACACATCTTTTTTATTTGTTTTTATATACAAAACAACAAACATTACATTCAAGACAAAATTACGTTAATTTCCATGAACAAATATAAAGCCTTTGATCAGCTGGACTGCTGGTCAGGCAATTTATTTTCCAACTATATAAAGAATTAAGAGTCAATGATGTTGTCTTAAATGCAGCCAACTATTTTCCTCTGATGCCAGAAATTTTAAAGATTAATAACACATTTGCTAGCTCTAATATTCAAGCAATTAGTATTAGACAGGGGTAACTATTATCGCTCGCCCTCTTAAGTTTAGTCTGAAGTCATCAACTCTCTGCTGTTTCTGTGGGTCCCATCAACCCTTGTTCTCAGGATCATTATTTGCAATGCATAGTTTATAATGAAAATGCATTGTTAATTATCTTTAGAATTTAGTAACTTACTGATAGAGTTGGCCATATAATAAGTTACAAAATAATTGAGAAAAAACAGTCTTTGTTATTAAAATCAGTTATGTACCAAAAAAAAATCTCCATTTAAATTTCTCTTGATATACATTTTCTGGGTGTCAATAATTCTAATGGACTAGGTTCAACTATTTCAAAATTTTCATAATCTTTGAAAATGTGCCAATATCTCAAATAAGATACATCATCTCTACATTTTCTTTACCAGGAAGGATTCATTTTCTAAAAGTAAAACTGCTACTAGATTGTGTTTATTTTCATTATGACCATCTGCCTGGATCAAAATGAAAGAAAACAATCAAGATAGTATGGACAGAATTATTCAGGAAAGGGGCTCCCAAAAATGCAATAATACTTTATGCATATTCAAAGTTTCCTACATTTGCACTAAATACTGTGTCCAGGAGACAGACACGAGTCTAGGAGCCTAGCCAATGCAATTCACATTACAGTACCTGCTTCCCTCTATCTTTCTGAACCAGAGAAGATAGCCTGGGATGAATTGTTGGATTCCCAACCACTTATCAAAGCTAGAGTTAATGAGCAATTTGTTTGAGATGGAGTTGGAGTTTATTCCTTGAGTAGGGTATGCTTTGGCAGAGCCATTCATCCTGCCAAACTGTCATGTTAGTATCTCAGTGAAGATTTAAGTCCTTATTGAAAATATTGGTGGTATTGCTGTTTTTTTTTTTCAAATATGTAAGAGGTGTAGCAGGACTGAGTCCTTCACAGTTTTGTAGGCCAGGCTGATGCTTCCATATAGAAATCTACTTGAAATGAAGTAAAGCGAAAGGGTTTATTGGTGCTTTTAATAGGGAAAGCATACCCTGAAATTTCTTCGTTAGGAATCACTGTTTTTTCAAGTCCAACACTGTGTTTGGATAAGTACAAATAAAGGGGGCATTGTTTTCTGATCAGTGACGAGTAAAAGAGAACAACAACTTCCTTGTATCTGTAGGGTATATATTTAATAATTAATGTGGCTAGGTATAAAAATTACCTAAAATACTTCATATCTGATAACTGAAGGAGAGTTTACAGTATGTGAATGTCTCTAATAGTAATATCAACTTTGATGGGGCAGCATTAATATAATAGCTTCAAGGGGTCTATATCACTTAATCAAAGACACAAATCTTCGAATACGAATTCATCGAACTCAAAACACCAAAACGCTACAACAGCGAACGGCCAAAACCGAACATTTTTTCCAAGGGGAAAAAGTCATGTGGCCATACAAACAAAACAAACACTTCAAATGTAACTTAAGTGGAGGGCTTTGACCCTCACACCCCCCGATGTAGGGAGCTGTGCCTCCCACACCTCCCTAACTAAATATACCAACTCTGAGATTGCTCAACGTTGGGGTAAAGGGCAAAATCAGGGAATGGCCAACTACATTTTTTCCCCAGGAAAAAATTTGTGGTTTTGGCCATTCGCAGTTTTTGTCGTTCGATGTTTAGGGTTCGATGAATTCGTATTTGAAGATTTGTGTGTTCGATTAAATGATATAGACCCACTTCAAGGGTGCTTTTGTTTCTCAAAGAGTACAACATTGCATTTCCCTTGCTGAGTTTGTGCCCATAGTATTGATACTATGGACTGGGGCAGGATAATCTCTTGCAATTCTTGGGTCTCAGATGGATAGTTAATGACAGCTCTAAGTTTTAGGTCATCAGCAAACTTTGTCAACTAAAGTTCCTTGATATCAGCTTTTACAAAAGCAATGTATATGTAAAATATGACTGGACCCAGTACAGAAACCTGTGGAATGCCATTAGAAAAAATTTTTTTAGAGGAAACAGTTCACCAACTCTGACTGTGTGAGTTCTCTTTATGAGACAGTTATAAAATGGTTAATATTTAGTTGTGTGAGTTTGCCAATAACATTAGTGTATGGTATAGTATAAAAAGGCCCATGCTATATATCCAGATATGCAGAATGCACTGACTGGCCATTATCAACTGTTTCAGTTACCTTTTGAAGAACTTTATCAGATTCAGTAGATGTGACCTACTCTTCACAAAACAAAACTGGCTCAGGTCTTGAGATATCAGGCTGATGATATTATTACCAAGGAATCTGGTAATATTACTTTCTATCACATTACAAAAAAAAACTGTGGAGATTAATTGGTCTATGGGTTCCAGGATCTGGCACCAATCCTGATTATTATTCATATAAACTGTTGCATTTTATAACACTTGCTCTGACCAATTTAAAATAAACTGGCATATGGGACCTCCCACTCTCCCATTCTTTGGATCTGATTTTGGAATATTTTTCTCTCTGTATAGAAACAAGAAATGTATAGCTATATTGATAAAGATTATCAGAGCTCACATTAAGCATAAAAAGTGGTTGAGATAGTATCATTTTACCAAAGCCTTACAGTAGTAATAATGCTATAACAATAAGAAGTGCAGGAATGATTTACCCCATTATCAGTCTACACTGACACGTTAAATAAAGAATAAAATAATAGGTTGTTACTATTAGCTACTTGCATAGCATTAGGATTGTTTAACCTAGTTTAATTTACAGTTGTATTCTAAATGGATGGTTAATGTTGTTTGTCTTTTTGGCTTTTCCCAGTTAGGGGTCGCCACAGCAGAACTCCAGTCTGCTAATGATTGGCAGTCAATTTTTATGGTGCCAAGTTGCCAGCCAGATGCCCAACCTTCAGCAAAGGTACGCCCATTCACGCATGTCTTTCGAAGGCCACTCGACCGCAGGGAGGACATGCAGACTCCACACAGAAGGCACTCCAGCCGAGAATCGAACAGGAGAACCTCTTGCTGTGAGGCAACAACACTACCGCTGTAGCACCGCGGCTTCAGTTGTATTCTAAATGGATGATTAATACTGAAGCTAATCAATTACTTGAGCAGATATGGTTTTAAATGTGCAATATTGTCTGTGATGACAAAAATACACTAAAATCAATATGCAGTCCTGTCATGTGAACCAATCATATCTAGCTATTGTATGATAACAAAGCACTAATTATTTTTTTTATTTCTTATATCCTATAATACAGAAAATAACCACATACTTAATAAATACTAAAGGCTTTACTTTTTCATTAGAAGCATCAGCAAATAAAAAAAATGACTCTTACTATTGATTTCTTAGATGCCAGCATACTGCAAAAGCAATATCTTAAACTATAGAATATATATTTGTTACATATTCCTAATATACTGGTAATTGGCGTTATTGTGAAGTTAACATGGTAGGCTATTGAACATAGCAAGTTCCGTTTATCTGCTGAATATTGTAGCAATAGCACAAAATCATGAACTCTTATTAGTAACTATCTCCTGGTATGGCTAGTGAATCTTTATAACATAAAAATACATTACATTTGCAGTTTATTTTCAAGACAAATAGGAAATACAGAATGTTAGACATAAGAAATCGAATATTTTATTGACAGAAGATAATGCAGCCAGTAAAGCAGATGATTTCCATGTTTCAGCTGTAATCATAATAGAAATATGGAAAAACATCTTAGAAATAATTATATGTTGTTATATTTAACCAGAACCTGTTTTTGTAAGAAAAATATACTTCTAAAAAAAATAAGTACAAAGTTTGCAGTCTCATTCATGTAGCAGGTTGTTTCTTGCTTTTAAATCCAAGGTGACATTTGTATTTAAAAATTAAACAGACTATAATAGTTAAGCAGTCATTTAAATAGCCACATATCAGCATGGTACCTTTATGTTAAAAAAATGAGACATGTTTAGGAGCAACATGCATTCCTAAGCAAGTCAGATATATTAATATGAAGTCTGTAACTGCACTTTATAAATACTATGCATTATGCTGAGTTTACTTCTACATTTGTCTTTGGGATTTAATTATACATACACTTTTGTCTGTATCATTTGCATTAATGTTAATATTTATAACAATCTATAATATGTACAAGAAAGCATCAAATAAATCAAAATAAAAACTGAAAATATGTTGCCATAATTGATGTTGCTGTCACTATATGGACACTTTGTTTTACATTATCATAATGATGTGAACTGTCCAGGAATCTCTTAATGAAGCAAGTTTTGTTTAAGATAATCAAATCAACTGAAATAAGTTTGTTTTGAACAAAGTATTTTAAGATGAAAAGGAATTTTAAATAACCAGTGGTTTGTTATCCTTTGGAAAAGTAAGCATTATGCTAAATAACATTGATTTTCATAAATGCATTTAAACTTGATTTGCTGTTGTTCATGGTATAGGTTCATAGCAACTTACTAGGCTACTGGCCCTGAGGCCCTTATAAGCCTAGCCAAGAAATTAGCCCATGTTTGCACAAGTTAGCACTTGATTCCCCTGTCCAGTAGAGACACAGGTGGAATCCCTGGAGTGTATTTTCTATTTCCCATCTAGTCATCCAGGTTCCTCTTAAAGAAGGATAATGAAGTACTCTTCTTGACGTACAGTGGGAATCTATTCCATAGGTGGGGGAGTCTCCATATGGGCAAATCTGTCCCACCAGCAAGTTCTATTGATGTTGCAGGTTTTGGGAGTGGGTCACACAAGTGGAGTTTGGCTTGTTGATATACAGCAATTTCATCAAGATGGGGTCAGAGATTGCTCTGTATGCCAGACATAGATCACCTCTGAGGTGTCTGTATGAGACAGAGTAGAGGGACAGGGATTTTAGCCTATCTGTGTAGGATAGATTTTTAAAGCCCTAAATTCTCCTGATCAGGAACCTCTGAAGTCTCTACAGCTGCTGCATGTGCTTCATGAGGTACATGCTGAAATGGAGGTTATACTTGATGATAGGCCTGATAAGGGAGGAATACAGGGAAGATATGACTTCCTTGTTTCTGGAAGAAATACCCTTACTAATGAGGTGAGCCATGTAGAAAGCTCTTCATGCAATGGAGGCAACATGGTGGTCAAAAGTTAGATTGCTGTCAATTTGGGTTCCCAGGTCACTCACAACTGCTTGCATGCTTAGGATGTTGTTATTACTGTGATAATTTGGGGAGATGTCACTCTCCGCAAAGGGGATGATGATGCATTTTTTGGCATTTAGTTTGAGGTCATGTTTCTAGCACCAGTCATGTGTCTGGGTGAGACCCTCTTTTAGAATGTCTACATCACTGAGGAAGTTGATGACAGTGCCCAGCCTGCAGTCATCTGCAAACCTGGACAACTATAGATCTCTGTTTTTTGGCTTGCACCTCGGAGTAGTATATCCATAACTGCAGGGGGCCCCAAGATCGATCCCTGGAGTACGTTACTTATTATGGGTTTACTACTTGAGGTAGCTTCCTCTATTTTGACTGAATGAGTTCTATCAGTGAGTCAGTTAGCTACCCATCTGGTCACATACGGATTTACGCCAAGCTGGAATAGTCAGGTCAAGGTAGTCAGCATGCACAGTCTTCTCTTCGTCCATGGCTTTGGTGACTGACTGAAATACATCTACCAAATTTAACAGGCATGATCTCCCCTTGACAAAACCAAACTGTGTAGGATCAAGCTTTTGGAGGTTGCCAATGTCCTTGCTAATGTTGTCCATGCTAATGCATCCCATGGCCTTGCAAATCAGGCTAGTTAGGCTAATAGGTCTATAATTGCCTGCATCAATGGATGCTCCACTTTTGTGCAGAGGGATGTCTATGGCCATCCTTCACTTGACTGAGATGAAACCAGTACTCAGGCTTAGACTGAAAAGGGTGCCTAATGGTGTGAGTTACTGCCTGAGTTGATGCAGGATACAGCCTTGGATGTTATCTGGTCCCATGGAAGTTGCATTTTTAGCCTTTGAGAGGGTGGCAATAACTTGTTCCCTAGAGATAAAGGGTACGGGGCAGGTGCTGGGGATATCCTGGATTACTGATGGGGGAGGACAGAGGGGTGAAGTTTTCAATGAACCTGTCTGCCAGCAGGTTGGCTATATCCACAGCATATGTGTATGTGGTGTCCTTGACCATCAGTTCTGAGCAGATTTGGGTGTTTACTCTTAGACTGCAGATGTATGTGAAGAAGGCCTTATGATTGTCTTTAGCAGATGTGGCCAATTTGGACTCGAAGT
Organism: Protopterus annectens; assembly: GCF_019279795.1. Classification (NCBI taxonomy): domain Eukaryota; kingdom Metazoa; phylum Chordata; order Ceratodontiformes; family Protopteridae; genus Protopterus; species Protopterus annectens. The sequence goes on along the minus strand of NC_056735.1, from coordinate 636,152,141 downwards.
TAGCTTTGGAGGACTTCACTAATACCCTTATTTGTCTGTTTAGGCCAAGGAGAGATTAATTCCAACTTGGCACCTGTTCCTTCTTGGTCATGAACAGCATTTTTTTTCCTTTGGTTGTAGAGTTTATTTATTGCCAGTGTCTACCAGACAGGTTTGCTCTTCCTTGAGGAGGAGGATTTTGTCCTATCAGGTATTGCTGAATCCATGCATTTATATAAGTGGCCGTATAGTACTTTGGTGTAGTTTTGGACATTAGTGCCAGTTCCTACTATTAGGGAGGGAGCTATGAAGCTGTTTAGGTCTTCCCTCAGAAGGTTGTAATCAGCTTTGGAGAAGTTTTTTTTTTGTTTAACCCTAGCTGGTGGGTGAGGTCAGGGGGGATGTTGACTTCAAAGGTGACTGCTTTGTGGTCTGATCTTACCAGGGATGCTGACACTGTGGGGGTGCTGCAGTGGTTTCCTATGTTGGTTAGTACTAAGTTCAAGATGTTCCCACCTCTTGTGGGGATGTCATTCAGCTTGTCCAAGGCAGTGGCATTGACAAAGTCAAGAAATCTTTAGGCATTTGTGTTCTGGCTTGAGTAGTTCTTCCAATCAATGGCTGGCTAGTTAAAATTGCCCAGGATCAGGGTACAGAGTTTAATCTTAATAGATGTGAGGAGGTCCAGATAGGTGTCATGGGCATCTTGAGTCAACATTGGAGGCTTGTAGCTAACTATGATATGAATAGGGGTCTTGTCAACTGTTAACTGCACCTGGAGTGTCTCCTGTGTGTCATACTGTTTAACCAGTCAGAAAGTGTGTATATCTTTAATATATAATGAAACTAATGGAGCACCACCTCTTTTGGCTTTGCTCAATCAGTTTGGGGTCTGTATGTATGATAGGATGAGTAACCAGGTAAGGCTGTGGTGTTTTCCACACCTTTGAACCAGGTTTCTGTGACTGCAGAAATGTCAGCATCTTCCAGGGTTAAGAATGCCTGCAATGAGTGCAATTTCATGTTGAGACTCCTACAATTCAGCAGTATGACCTTTAAATTGCATTTAGATGAGATTCTCATCTTGGTAGTTTTGACCTCAAGAAATTGCCTAAAAAAAGGCACAATTGGAGAGGCAAGAGACTTTGCCAGGAGCTTGTCGTTGTTTGATGAAGCAATAGTGTTTAAAGTGAGAACTTTATGTTAAACAGTTTTCTTTAAATTGCAGTGTTGCCATTTGTTGGCTGTTAAATTATTTTTTCATTGAAGCATATGTAATAGTTATCTTTGACAGTTTTTTAATAAATGCATCAATTTCTTCTTTTGCTCTCTGGAATGATGGCACACTGAACATTCAGGTTGTATACTATGATATTTTATTAGCTTATTATGATGAAAAACATTTTATGAAATGGAACTCACAGAGCAAATATTTTACCATTGAATAATAACACAAAAGTCCTTTGTTTAGATAACATAATCATCATGCAAGCCCAGTGGCAAATTGAAAGGATAATAAACTGAAAATTATTAAATAGAATGTGTGGCAGACATATTACTTAGCTAAATTCAGGGATATACATACAGTATTCAACGTTTTACTAAGGACTTTGGATAGAAATTGAGATGTTGCCTTTTATGCATAGATATGCCAAGTCATTTCACAGTAACTGACTGGATCCTTGCATTATAACTGGTTTCCATTAAAGGAAGATATATGATGATATATGTCTTTTCTTCAAAGTGTGGAACTCAGCACATGTAATGAGTTTTTATTACATCTGAAGTAAAAGTGAGGAGCCCCCTTTCACTGAAATGATGCCAAGATCCTAGACTGAGCACCATAAAGTAGAAACTGGATAACATTTCTATCTCTAAGGCTAGAGCAGAATTCTGAGGCATAGTTCTCCCAACGCTTTTCTAAGAAGTTTGAAAATGTGACTGACATGTCACCTTTTATACAAAGATACCAAATGCAACATTTTATAATAATTCAGCAGTAAAAGCCTGTATACTACATTATATGTAAATTCCAATAGTGTTGGATATATGACTTATTTTCAGGATTTAGAGCATATCACACATTAATATAGGTTCATGGATTAGTACTAAGCTAACTACCCTTGCGAGCCATTTTAAGCCTAGCCAATTACCCTTTGTGAGACTCAAACCCTGCACCTTGTGTTTGCAAGGCAAACACCTTAACCATAGGCCACCCTCCCACAGAGTAAACAGCCCTTGCAAGTCATGAACTGAGAACCCAGCACACCATAGTCACAGAAATTTACCACTAAGCCATCTGAGCTGCATTATATATGTACTAAGTTTTCATTTCATCAGAAGTAAATTTCACAATTATTTCTCAGGAAAACTTAATGTTTTATCATTGGAGAAAGCCACCAGCAAATCGTTCATGCGTATAATTGTGTTTGCTCAAATTTAACATTAAGGTGAATGTAAGCTGAATATAACTCATGAAGGGTAAAATGAGAGGCTAACTTAAATTTTAAACTAGTGTATCCAAGTATAATTCCACAACAATCTTACAAAGAACTCTCAAAATTGGCTTACGGTCATATTTTTTATACATACATATGACAGGCAGAGATTAGCAGGATTTTGGTAGTGACAGCCTAGTATGCTGCATTATATTGTTTTAATTTGAGGTAGATACACAACTTCTGATAGGGAATAACTCTAGGACATATTCAGAATATAAGTGCATTGCATTACATTGCAATTACATAAAAAGTAAACATCGTATATAGTTCATAAGAAAAAAAGAATTGTTACAGAAAATCTGGCATGACCAAACCTCCCGACAACAGCAAACACTGGTGGGTGTCAGATTCAGCACTGAGTTGCATTCAAGTTCTTTAATGCAGAATGATAGCATTAGGTAAAAGTTTTAGTGTGATGTCTCAGATGGGGAACTGACATATGGCATTTAGTACTGAATGAAAGGTTTTGCATGCCACTTTAATACCCATATTTTTTTCCAGTTATGGTTGGGTATACAATCTTTGCTCAGTGTTATAACTGAAACACATGTTCAGAATATTTATGTTCTGAATAGTCATTGCATCAGATGTGAAAATCATGGATGTTTCACAAGGAAAGTGAACAGTTTCATTGCCTGAAATGTGCCATAACCAAAAACTTTATGTACTGATGGGGGTAGTGTAATGGAGTTAAATTCAGCACTGTGCATTTACATCTAAAAGGCTACAATGACAGGATTCAGTGCATTCCGTACCTTCATACATAGGTATAATTGTTGAATTCCTTACTAAGAAATCTATAAGAGGACTGTTAAGTGGCATTTTATTTATTTGTGCTTTTTTTTTACTTTTCTAAAACTACTGTAGCGAGAACAAGGAACACTTACAATTTATTCCCAAAAATTCCAAACTATAGACAATGACAGTGGTGCTTCCAACAATAAAATTCATCAAAATGTTGTAGTCATGAAACACAGCACTGTGTATAGTCACATCCCTGAAAAACTTTAAAAATAAATCCCATCTACCCCCCTTTAAGCTACCAAGCATTTACTGTTAGACTAAGGCATTAAATGATGTGGTCATCAGCTTGTTTTTCTAAACACATAGAAATATGAATGACAACCTCTAACTGAAGCAGAACTCTAGCAATTGCCAAAAGGGTGCATCTAGCTGAATTGTCAGTCTAAACAGAATGTATGCATAAATCTAGCATAATTTTAAGTAATCATATTGAAAATGCTGCTATAATCAAAAAACTATGGATTTAAATGTGAAAGACAGTTGTTTGGATCACTTCAGGTCTGTGGGGGGGGGGGGTGTGATATATACAACTATATATACGCGGATAGCTGAATCATTTTACTTTGTTAATAACTAAAATTAAAAATAATGTTTATTTCTAGAAAAAAGTGATAATTTACTCTCATTTGAAATGTGTAGCAAAAACTATTATTTTGCTTGTTAAAACTGGCAAACATATATGTTACATTGCCGAGTGTCTTAACCCTGAAATGTGTTAATTCATGCATTATGATGCATAGTTTTACTTTCCAGGTGTTTTTCTTGAAAACATTATAAGAATATATTGACATGGCTTGGAAATGGGTGATATAATAGTAAAGTGAAGGCTGGACATCCACTGTATCCAGGAGACTAGATGGAAGGGCAGTGCACCAAAGCCACTTGGCTTGGGATCCTAACTTTACTACTCAGGAGGAAGAAATACTAGAATTGGCATGGCAAATGTGGAGAGGCTGAGACTTTAGAAGACAGTGAAGGACCTCATCAGAATTACTGACAGACTCATGGCAATTAGACTCAAGTGTAAGGATATGACAGCATTCATAATCTGAGCCTATGCCCCACATGGTTGGTTATCATAACCAGGATAAGATTGCATTCAGGCAGTAGTTGCAGGATGTACTAGATAAAGCAGGACAACATGAGTTGGTGTTAATATTGGGGGAACCGAATGCACTTGTTGAGACAGATAGAACAGGATATAAGGACTGACGTGGTCCATATGGGTGGAGCAACAGGAAAAGAGAAGGAGAGCCTATTCTAAACTTCTATCTAGCAAATGGCTTGATGCCATCTAACACATGGTTCAGAAAGAGATTCAGCCACAAGGTCACAGATGAGAGTGTCCATAATGCAACTCAGGTAGACTTCTTCCTAGTAAAGAATGGTCATTGGGGTAGACTCAGTGATTGTAAAGTCATCCTCAGTGAAACAGTCAGCTCACATCATATACCTCTTGTTGCCACAATCAGCTGCAAGCAGTGCTCAGAAATAGCTCTAAGGTCAACAGATAATAGGCTGAAGACCTGTAGACCTGGATATTGATTAGAGAGAAAGCACAACAATTCAAGGAAATGCTCAGTGCTTTAGCACCTCAGGAAGAAGAAGACCACATTTCAAAACAACATGAGGGGGACTATGGAACAGATATGCAACTGAGACAGGTTTGGAAATAAGGTGCGCAAAGAAAGCTGGCAGTGGGATGTTTAAGTCCAGAAAGTCATCAAAAGAAAGAAAGAAAAAAAAGGAAGGAAGGCAGAACAAATTGGGAGACAAAAAAGACAGACCAGGCTATGAAGGATTAGTGGTTGCCTAACAAAAAGTCTAGGACAGCAGGTGCAATAGCAATGGAGATGGATTCAATGGCACTCTAACACTTTCTGGAAAGTGTCTCACCTGATGATACAAAGAAAACTTGATCAAGCTGCATATAAAGATAGAAAGATAAAGACTATAGTTATGAGACACCATCATAAAGGATGCCAGCAACAACCTGCTCACCAGTCCAAAGAACATCAAAAGCAGATGAAAGGAGTGCTTCCAACTGTTTCTGAATGGAGAAACCCCACAGGAGCTGTGCTATCCTTGATACAACCTACAGTAAAATAAGAAGAGAAGCTCACCCTAGGAGAAGCAAAAACAACACTAAGGAAAATGAAATTAGGGAAAGCAGCACGCTCAGATGAAATCAAAACAGATATGATGAAGAAATTGGGTGAGTTAGGAGAAAATGGCTCCAGACAGTACTCAAAGCAGTACAGAGAGAAAGGCACACCCTGGATGACTGGAGAATAAGAATTCTAATGCCAATGTACAAGAACAAAGATGATGTTCACAACTGTAGTCAGTATAGAGGTATCAAATTCCTGTTGCACTGCATGAACATTCCATAGAGTAATAGAAATTAAGATAGGCGATGATCAGTTCAGATTCAGATCAGGATGCTGCACAACTGTCCCAGCGTTTCCAATAACCCAGGTAGTTGATTAGAAGGTAGAGATAAGGAAAAAGTCCAGCTTGGCATTCATAGACTTGGAGAAAGCATATGACAAGGTCCCAAGAAAGCTGTTTTGTGCAGTCCTGCCATGGTTTGAAGTTACAGGAACATAGTTAGAATTAGTGCAGTCTATGTAAAAGGACCCAGTGACACAAGAATGAATAGCATTCAGACTCACAGCGGTGTTCTCAGTGGATGTGGGTGTGCATTGATGTTCAGCTTTGATCCTACTGCTGTTCATACTGGTAATGGACATTAGCAAACAGGTTGAAAGGAACACATCAACAAAGCTGCTATATGCAGATGATTTGGCATTGCAGGCAGACTCTGAACAAGAAATTCAGCAAATGATAAGGAAACAAAATGAAAAACTAAAGGCGCACAGGAAGAAACTGAGTACAGATTATTCAGTTTTAATGGCAGCCAAAGAGGGATATTAGACAAACCTGGAAAGTGAGATAAAAGGGAAAATAGAGGAACAAGTTATCAGCTTCAAGTACTAGGAGGAGTGGTTAAGGAGAAGAGAAGTTTGAATGAGGTGTTCAAAGCAAAAATCAGAGGAGCAGCAGCCAACTGGCATAGAGTATTAGGAGTTACAGAAGAATGTCAAAGAGGCTGAAAAGTAAGGTTTACAAAATAGTGTTGTGACTGGTACTACTGTATTGTACCAAAACCAGAGAAGCTGATAAACCTAGAGGTGATGGAGATGAAGTTCCTCAGACTGGTGGTAGGATGTACACTGTGGGACCAACAAAGAAATGAGGACATCACAGAAGAAGCACAAGTAGCTCCAGTTACAAATAAGATCAAAGAGAACAGATTAAGGTGGTTCAGGCACATGTGCAGAAAAGCAGAAGACAAGCTGGTGAAGAAGATTGAGGAGAGACAAGAAGATGGCAACTGGGAATAAGGACATCCAGCAAAGAGATGGGCGGATAGGCATGACTACTGGTGACATTAGGAGAGTGGCACTGAACACTGGCAACTTGGACGTGACACCCTAACCTTATGTAGAAAATGGGAAAAAGGTAGTTGGTGATGATGATGATGAAGATAATATTTGAAATAATGTAAAGATATAAACCTTTGCATGTAGGTTCAAATTCAAGTTAGAATGTTTATCAAAATAAATTGTAACTTTTGTAACACATTCTCTTTAAAATAAAATTGAAACTGAAGGTACCAGAAACATAATATATAATGTTGTTGTGACTTCATGCATAAAGCAAGTGGATATTACTGTAGGAATGGGACATTTCATATTGTTTCAAAATGTTGTGGTGTAAAAATGGTATGGAATATGTTTTATTTATATTAAAGATGTTGTCATGTTTATATTTAAAGCTAGAATTGAGATATATAACATCTCGTACGATATTTCCTTTGCATCATTCTATAAAAAATTTAAGAGAATGTGTCAAAGCAATTTAGGTTCAGAGGTGAATACGAGGGTAACTGTACTAAAGGGCCATTTTAAGCCGAGACAATAACCCAAGGTCAGAATCAAATCCTGTGCCTTGTGTTTATGAGGCAAAGACCTTTAACCTTACACCAAACCCACCCCTTAAAATAAACCTTTTGCATTTCAAAGGTTCAGAGGTGAATACTAGGCTGACTGACCTAAGGACTTATATCTACTCATAAACTGAGGTAAAAGCTTGCCAAAAATCCACTGTTTGGGAAGATATCCTTGAAAATGGTCATTAACAAATTGGTTAGACAGTATTTTATTTATTTATTTTAGTTATTTATTTATTTATTGTCATTTGTTAACCGGGTTAGTCCAACCGAGCCAAAGGCCCATTTTCAGTGGAGACCCAAGGAGAAAAGCTCCAATTACAATTACAGACATGTCAAAAAGCAGTAATTAATACAAAGACTAAACATTACAACAGCAATATTGACAAGAAACATTTACATAAAATAAAATCAACATAGACAATATATTTATATATAAATTTAAAAAAATCCAATCCAATAGCAGCAGGATAATCCTTGAGTAGGAATATTTACAAGAAGCTAATTGTAGATATACTGTAAAGAAGAGCAAGAAAGAAAGGCAGATAAAAAGAAAGAAAAACTTAAGAGTAATCAAAAGTAGCATTTAGGAAGACATCAGTTAGAGATTACTGTGGTTTTACAGTATATATAAGACAATAGCAGGGTTTTCAAATAATAATAAAAAAGTATGATTCCAGCAGTATGAAAAATGTTCAAACACGAGATTTGTTGGGGGACTAGATGGCATGAGTGCCAGAAAGACTGGACCAGGAATGATATCCTTGAGAGGCTTTGCAAGCTTACCTGTCCTGGGGCAGGAAGAGGACTAGGCTTCCCACTTTAGTAACATTTACCCATTGGTTGGCAATCAGAAGTGGAAAAAGACCAGGCAGGTTTGCACTGTGTGCACCACTGACTTGGGGAGGTAGACATGTGTGGAAATGTTCATGTCTCACCTCAGCCAGACAGCCGTTGTAAAACCACAGTTCATCTACAAGGGAGGGTTTAAGTAATATGGCCCTGAGATATCCACCTGATGAGCATCTGGTCACTACCTAATGTCCCACTCTCACCTAGCATGTGAATGAATAGGCTGAAAAGTTACCCAGACAGAGTAAATTGACTGTAGAACTCTCCTCTAGTCTATAGTTATTTGAAAAGTCTACTGGGCCAAGCAGAGCCCATTTTCAGTGGAGGTTTAAGGAGAAAAGCTCCACAAAAAACAACATTTGGAAAATGCAAAGCACAACAGAAAAACAATATATAAATTATACAAAGCATGGAGGGAAAAAGTATTAAAAGGTGTTGCATTTAGAGTATATTCTACACAACTAGATAACATTGATTACAATATCGTACAACTACTACATACATTATAGTATGGGTATGTATCAAATGGATAGAGATCATATTGAAGGGTGGATAGAAGCAAGAAAATATAATAAAAGGCTGTTAGCAGTAAAGTTACAGGAGTTATAGTACAGAGTTACAGGAGTTATAGTATTGGCTTTGTTAAGGGCAGATCATGCCTCCTAAACCTGGTGGACTTCTTTGAGACAGTTACCAAGGCTTTAGATGAGGGAAAGGAGGTCCACACTCCCTACCTAGACCTCGCAAAGGCTTTCAACACCATTCCCCATTCTGGTATTATAGACAAGCTCACCAGGCTGAACATAAACCCCTACGTCACAAGATCGGTTGCTAATTGGCTCATGGATAGATCCCACATGGTGAGAGTTGCAGGCTCTAGGTCCGACTCTAAACCGGTTACAAGTGGCGTCCCCCATGGATCAGTCCTGGGACCCCTCCTGTTTGGTATATACTTCTCAGAGGTACAGGCAAGCACAGGGGGACTATGGCAGACCAAGTTCACAGACAACTGCAAACTGGGGGCCATAATTGACTCTCCTGCTGATACAGACATCCTCAAGAAGGGTCTCACTGAGATGGATACCTGGTGTCAAAATCATGGCCTCAAGCTAAATGCCAAAAAGTGCATAGTCATCCCCTTTGGAAAAAACAAAGTACCCGCGAACTACCACATACGTGGTAGTCCCCTAAATACAGAAAATGTAATAAGGGATCTGGGGACCCAAGTAGATAGTAATCTCTGCTTTGATAATCATATTGCCAAGGTGGTTAGAAAATCCTTCTATGTGGCCCACCTAATCACAAAAGGGTTCGCATCTAGAACAAAAGAGGTTATTGTGCCCCTCTACTCATCACTCATCAGACCCATCATAGAGTACAATGCCCCATTAGGGATGTACCTTACAAGACACCTGCAACAGCTGGAAAGATCACAGAAGTACCTCACCAAGAGGATTACTGGCCTCAAACAGATGCCTTATGCAGCCCGACTGAAGAAACTCCAGCTGTACTCGGTTGCATACCGCTTACTCACAGGTGATCTCTGCCTGACATACAAGGCCATGTCCAACCCAGAATTGAAGGACATGCTCCACCTAAACAAAAACAAATCCCCAAGACCCACACACTCTAGGCATCTAAACCTCACCACAATGATAAATAGGATGTGCTGGAGGGATAGATTCCTGACCCAGAGACTCCCCATGCTTTGGAACAGGATTCCAATCTACATTAGGCAGAGCCCCTCACTAACAGTCTTCAAGAGAAACCTTGACAAGTGGATGGGAAAAAGAAAAATTAACCCCGGGGATCACTGCAGTGGCTCTGCTGGACAGAGGCACAGGGAACTAATGGCTCAGCTGGACAGAGGCACAGGGAACTAATCTAAGGGGGTGGCAAAAGCCAACACATTCTGACTAGTCTTATAGATGCCTTTGGGCAGATAGCCTAGTACTTATCTATGAACTTATAAAAGGAAAATTGAAGAAAGTATATGACAGCACTGTTGAGATTTTTTTGGTAAAATAGTAGAGGTGAAGGGGCTGGTAGTAAATAATAACTAGAGATAGGGAACAGGAGAGAAATAAGCCAGTAGTAGGAGTAAAAGAGAGAGAGATTATGTAGTGAGGTTGATTATTTGGGATGGGCAGGAGAAGAAGAAATGTGAGTTGAAATAGGGGATTATGGGAGTACTAGCATGGCAATAAGAACTAGGTTAAGGAAGGAGGAGACTTGGTGCAGTTACAGATCCAGTTATAGTGAAGGTGAGTGTACAGAGCTGCTTTGAAGGAAATTGTGCATTGGGAGGTGCAAATGGATGGGGGAAGGCTGTTCCATGTTTTAGCTATAACCCAGGAGTATAGTAGTTGACCAGCAGGTAGTTTTGGTTTCTGAATTTGGAAGAGGTGCTGGTTTTCCGATCTTAGGGACCTATTAGGACTGTAATGGGAGAATAAGGAATTTAGGGCAGGGCAGTCATGTGGTTTAGTAATTATATTGTGTGTGATAATTGGAGATATGTAAGATAGTTGGGGAATTCAAGCCAATTTAGAATTTTTAAAGGTGTGCAGTGGTGGGTGGAATGTGGAGTGCTTGTTGCAAATTTGGCTATTTTGTTATAGCATATTGGTAGTTTAGTTTTGAGGGAAGATGAGAGGTTGGTTAGCAATGAGGCACCATAGACAAGTGAAGGAAGTAAAAAGGTGGAGGTGAGTGTTTGTTTTGTAGGCAGGTAGAGGAAATGTTTCTGTCTGTAAAGAAGTCCAGGTTTTTTGTGAGTCTCGCTGATGTTATTATGCAGGCGCAGATCGAAATTTAGGTTTTCATCAATTCTGACACCTAGCAGCTTGGTGTGAGTGACTAATTCGATTTTTGTGTTCTTCAGGATGTGTTTTACTTTGGAGTGAATATTATGAGTTTGGTTTTGTTGGGGTTTAAAGACAGGTGGTTATTGTGGAGCCATGACTCCATAGTTGTGAATACAGATTGTGTGATTTCTTGTAACTGTGTTGTATTTTGGCACAGCAGAAAATGGTATGGTCATCTGCATATTGAACAAGAGACTCTTATTGAAATGATAAGTGGAGGTTGTTGATGAAAATATTAAACAGAAGAGGTCCTAACATTTAGCCTTGGGGGACACCCGTGGGTTGTGAATGTGTGGGGATATGGAGTGTTACCATCTTACAGCATGTTCTGTGTCTAATAGGTAGCTTTTGAATCAGCTGAGAGCCAGAGTAGGAAGTCCAATGTTAGTCAGCTTGGAAAGGAAGAGTAAGTGAGAGATAGTATCAACGGCTTTAGGTAAGTCCAGGAATCGAGTTGAGACCATCTTTCCAGAGTAACGGGCTTTATTGACTAAGTCCATAAAGAATATCAGGCAGTCGAAGTATTGTGATCAGGTCTAAAGCCATGTTGAGTTTGAGAAAGGATCTGATTATTGAAAAAGAATTGTAGAAGTTGTGTATGTGCACGTTTTTGTGGGAATTTGGAGATGGGAGATAGAATAGCTATAGGGCGGACACTGGAAATATCAGTTGAGGTGCCTCCTTTGTGGAGAGGTAGGGTGAATGCTTTTTTTTCCCCAGATACATGGTTCTTACCCATAAAGGGAACCAAGGGGCAGAAGGGCTTTAAAAATTGGTGGAATTATGCAAGTTCCATGCAGTATATTAGAAATAGTTTGAAGACATTTGAATAACATCCGAGAACTTGAGTTTCTATATATGAAGCTCTTCAAACAGCTCTTCAGTTAAGGTCTTTCATACAGATAACTAGAACTGTTCTTTCCTATACCACTAGCAATTAAAGTTTTACTTGGTCATTTAAGGTCATGGCTTTAATATTTTTATTCATTCAGTTTCTGCCAATACAGCCTCACCTTATCAAATCTCCACACCATATATGGACATGTTGCAGGGATACATGCAATCAGCAGTACTCATCTGATGCAAGCATAACATTCACTTCTTTCTAACTCTGGGGTGCTGCATTTATAGCATAATTTAAATTATTTAAAATAGACAAAATCTATTGCAAAGATATTAGGAAATGTGTGCCATTCAGCTAAGACATCCCCCACCTTATCTGTAATCTCATTTCGAAGTTCTCATTCTAAGACAGTGTAACTTAGAAGAAGGTGAAGGTAGCCTCTGACGACAACTCCAGATAATACACAGATAGACAGACAGACATACATACAGTTTTCTGCTTGGCATTGTTTTTGAAACTCATGTGTTGGACTTGAAGCTCAAACCTCTGTCATTCTGTGCTGGGGTCACTGCCTCAGGACTATCATGAGTCTATACAGAGTGATTCTTGCTCACATTTTGAAATTTTCAGACACCTGAAGTCTCTAGAGTTACTGGCATTAATCAGTAAAAAAAATAAAAAAAAATCCTCCTGACTGAGTAAATCTTCAGGTGCCAATGGTTATCAGAGTTTATCTGCACTACAAGGGAGTCATAAATCTAGCCTAGAAATCCAATCCCCCTCATTTCTGTTACAAAGCCTAAGTACAAGATTGACTTTTAGAAGCAAATCCAGCCCCTAAGTTCAGGTCTGCAAATCATCTTGCCTAATTCCTTAGCTGATGAACTGGTACTCATTCAAGCAATAAAATAACATTTATTTAATTATTTAATGGTTTATTGAATTATTGATTTCAGTATTTATGCAACTTAAATTTGACATTCACATCTCCCAGACTATAAAAAGAGTCCACAGAAAAATGGGTCTACTCTATCGCAACAAACAGTTTCTCACCAGTCACTCTAAGGTTACCACAGCCAGGACAAACCTCCTATCCACCCTACTTTACGCCTTCCCTGTGCTTACCAATCTCTAAAACACAGAGCTCAACAAACTAGATAGCTGTTACAATAAAACAGCCAGATTTGCCACAGGTTCACCTTCTAGAACCCACCACTGTGAAAGCCTCAAAAAACTCTACTGGCTAAAACTTCCCCTGACCCTTCAAGTCAACCAACTAGCACTCGCTCACAAAGTACTACATCATCCAGGCAACACCCCTGCCCTGCAGCAACTACTTCAACCTTACACCACTACCAGATCCCTGAGATCAAGTACCCAACACCTCCTTAAGGTAACAAACTTTAAAAATGAGACAGGCAGATCCGTTTATAGCCACTACATCTCTAAAATCTGGAACTCCCTTCCAGCCCACATAATAAGTAACAACTCCACAACCCAATTCAAAAAACTACTCAAAACACATTTCCTGAATCATAGATTATGTACCTGTACCACCCCTGGATAGTAACTCATATTTCTCTGTTTCCAGCAACTAGAGTAACAGCTTATCTACTGCTGTTTTTAATGTCTGCATGGGTTAATTGTAACTCTGAACACTGTAAAGTAAACCAAATGGACATAGCATGTCTCTCATGTGTAAAAATGAATTATGTAAGTTATCTATTATACCTTCATGCTATACTTGCTGTTATACACCTCTATAAGGTGTATAAATAAATGTATACTGTGAATGTTGACAAATACACCTTTTGTTAAACTTGCTATCTTAAATGTACTATACTTCTATAAGAAGTATAAAAATGTATCCTCTGTATATTGTCTAATGTACCTTTTGGTAAATGTGCCATCTCTTGTTAACAATTTTACTGCTCTGGAGTGTTTCTCCCCAGGCCTCCACTGAAAATGGACATATATTCAGTTGGACTTTCCTGGTTAACAAATGTAAAATAAATAAATACTCTTAGACAATATAGAGAAGATTCATAAATAACAATCATAATGAAGATCAGCGTATAAACTGCTCAGATGATCTGTACCAGATGATCTCCGTGCACTCTTCTACAAAAACGGTAGTTTTGGGCCTTTATGCATCAGGATCATATGCTTGTATCAGAAAAGACAGCTACTTCCACAGGATTAGCACCTGGCTGGTGAAGGATGGCTTACATGAAGTCTCAAGATGTGTCCTGGAGCAACAAGCGGCCTGTCAAGTGATACACACAATGGTTGTGACAGGCGAGACGGTACTAGAAGCTACTGCAGTAAGACAGTATCTATACACTGTCTAGAGCATGGTAGTATAATAACATGATATTAAATACTGATGCAACACTTACGCGAAAATAGTCAAAGCCTACAGCAGAATGGTAAAGTGATGAAAGAGAGAGTGAGAAGAGAGGAACGTAGAATTCTGCACCCATCATAACTGCAGAAGATCACTACTGAAATGCCACTTCTGTGGCTCTGCTTGACAGGGGCACAGGAAAATAATTTTCTTGGGTGGCAAAAGCCAGGTTACCTTTTGGCTAGGCGTATATAGGCCCTAGGGCCAATAGCCTAGTACCTACCTATGAACCTATGAACCTATGTCATTTCTGTAACCTAAGCTGGACACATGACTATGTACCACCATGCCACCAAACCACAAAACATATTCAGTGGCTGTGGCTTGATTTGCTGTATACTTTGGCAGGATGCAACACCATCACATAGTCTGCAGATGGAATACGGTCCTTGATCATTATCTTTATTTATCTTAAAGGATATGACTTGTTATCATCTGTCACTGGCTCCTTCTTTTTTTTTCAACTGCCACACAGTTCCAACAACACTGAGATCTGCAAAGACTCATTTATGACTGCTAAACTTGAATTTGTTACTTTAGTCATTTTGACTAATATAATAATTTATTTTAGGTATCAGCATTCTCTCTCATAATTCCTATATATTCAGTTTACTTTTTATTTTCTAGCTTCCAAATTTTTTCTTCGTTTTTAAGCAGTTCTATTAAACGTGCATGGTCTGTATGATATCTTTCAGCTTAAAATAGGATTTCTCAGCAACCACAGATACCTGTCCCTTAAGTGACTTTCCATATGTCATGAATCTTTCCATAAACATAATATGCATATGAAATAAGGGTAATGGAACATATCTAAGCTTGAGAGAAACATGTGAGAGTGTAACATTTATCTTTGCTAAGTTAAGCTTTATTTGGCTATGAGTCATCCAGCAAAGGAACAGAATCTAAGCAGTTTTCTAAGGAAATGAACTCTTGCAAAGGAATGTGAGAAAAAAGAGGCAACATAGGATGCTTAGCGTAAAGCAAAGAAAACAAAAGCTAAGGCACAAATGTCTTATTAAGCAAAGACAACCCAGTCTTGTGTTTCTTCAAGTATTACTGATATAAATCTACATGTGTATACTTCAATTTCTTATATTACTATGCTTGGGATTGTTATGTGAATTTGTCGAATTGTTGCCTGTGTATTATTTGGTTGTATAATGTCTGCAGTTACTCACTGTTTTCTTGTTATTTTTGACTGTGAGATCATGGTGAAAGTTAGCCCTAGGCAGGGTAATCGATCCGGCCCCCAAGCATCTCCCCACTCCAGCGTCCCCACCCACCTTAACAGCCATGCCAGTGTCCCATTATTGTCTCTCTCTCTCTCTTTCTCCCCATTTACCATAAATCACTGTTCAAACTTCTCAGTATATACTATTTTCTTTTTTACTTCTACAATGATTACAGATATTTGGATTAAATTAATATTTTATTTCAAATTTTGTATCACAAACACCGATAGCCATTTACAAAACAAAATTATACAGTCTCACAATGAAAACTGACTTAACATTAGCAACAGTAAACTCTCTATCCTTCAGACTCACATTCATTGAAACAGCATTGAAACCCATATTCATAGAAAATGCATTTGTCCAGTGGCGGATTAAGTGTACCTTTGGTCTGTTTTCAAATTATGGGCCCCCTGCATACATTTTTAGGAGCATGCATAAATGCATGTATTCTTTAATTCATCTTTGTGATTGCATTAAATTATATTCTTTGTTTACAGCACCACTTTTTAGAATACATTTTAAATATGTAGCTTTGAACATTTTCCAGTAAACAGTGAAACAAAACATATGAATCAACAATGACAAGGCTAACCATTTTAGAGAGTTTAAACCTTAAAACGTCACTCAAACTGCTGTCATTATAATGCACCAAAAACAGTCGGTATGTACAATCATCTGAATAATTCCACATTAAAGACTTCTGCAGCTAATGAAGAGGGTGGTGCTGGCAAACAACTTTGCATTTCATTGCTTCATCTACAAATTCATTGTCTGCTACCCTTGAAGAATAAGATTGCCTATATTACTTTAAGAAATAAATATGGTTTGCTGGTGATATGCAATGTGGATCTCATCCAAAGGAAAACACACTCAGGAGTACAACACTTCCTTCCCTCCCCTTATGCACAGTAGTGTCAGCAATCAATCTACCTGTTGTGGGAAGAGAACCCACAGTCTTCTGCACCCAAGGCAGATATGCTACCTGTTGCCACTGAACAGCATAGCTATGAAACTCTATGACTTACATTGATAGCCTATAATCCTCAGTGATTTACAAAAAGCAAAAAAAAAAAAACAACAACAAAAAAAAAACCCAAAAAAAAACAAATAATAAATAAATTAAAGGAGACCTGGCAGTTGGTATGGAGTTTTAAGGCAATAACTTGGCGATTATCAAGACTCAGGGTTTGACTCCGAGCAAAGTCATTTAACTAGACAGCCCACCTAAATGAGGAAACACACACACACACACATTTGCTGTTGCGCTCATTGTTTAGGCTTCATTTCTGTACACAGTCTACTTCTGTTGCTGGATACTATATCTAAATCCCCATTGCTTGTTGCTCTGATGTCCTTGGCTCTGTATATCTCAATCTCCATTTGTTTGCTGTTAAATCAAATCTTCTGCAATTTACATTAGAATGTTGTCCTAATGCTGAGGTTTCTGGGGAATGCTATTCTTTGCAGAAGTCTTCCAGGAGGACCTAAAGCCCTCCTTTGTTTACAGAGGTTTTCAGACTTGTTTCATTTATGGGAGATTTTATTTTTCTCACTCTCTTCAAGAAATTAAAGGGCTCCCCAGCCAGCACAGGCTTTAGGCAACTGCCTAGGTCATCTAGTGCTGGAACTGAATCGGCTCAGGATACCTTTGAAAATGGGACCTCCCATCGGGCATTACTGGTTAAAATATAATAAAACACAAACAATCAGGTAGGCAAACAAACAAACATACATTTTCATTTATATAATATACACACATGCCACAGCCCTTTCAGCCTATTTTTTTATGTGAAAATTCCTACAATTTTACTTCGCCAACACTGCGAAAGGTAAACTTTTTTTTACGGTTTTGCTGGGGGGGCTGCACCCATCCCCTCACACTCCCTGCAAATTAAAAATACCAACTTTGAGATCGCACCACAGTGAGGTACTGGGTACATCATGGCCAGTTGGCATATCAGTCACACTATGTTTATTTCAGGATGCCGAAGTAAAATCTTTTGAGGTATTCCACTTTGATGATTATGTTATTCACTGAATAGGTAGTTCAACAATTAGGGTTCAACAATTAGGTATTTGATAAATGAAACATTCGATGATGTGTTATAGACCCCCACACTAAAGGATTAATACAGTCATCAGCAGTTTTGTTGATCTACGTGCTCCGTAAACTTAGTAGTAAAGCACATAATTAATGTCTCTCTAATCATGCTCTCTCTCTTTCTATCTCTCTGCAAGCACAGTTATGGAGATCTGAAAAATGGCACAAACTTTGTCCACTCCAAGCACATATAATCTTAAATATATGTACAGCTTCTACTTTGTTTCTGCTTTTCCCATTCATATGGAACTCGAAAGGTGATAACAGGAAACTTAAGAGCACATTAACAATATCGTTATCACTCCATGGACTTATTAAATATGATTACCTGAGTCTGCAACCTAACAGGTGATCATTTGCTTTACTTATTAACTATTGCAACACATAAATGGCAAAACTACACATTATTATAGCTTGTAAAGCTTGTAAATGCTTTTAATTTAATGATTAATAACAACTTTAAGGAGACCACGTGAAAGGAAATTGTAGACAGTATGACTATAAATATATTCACCTGACGTTGCTGGAGCCACTGGAATCTGTATTAGCAATGGTGGTTAAGATGGATTGGTTTTCTTTCATGATATGACTCAGGACTTCATCTCACAGACCGGAGTTGTTCTTTTCACTTATCATTCTAACTGGAATATGGAAGAGGATGCCAGTGTGATGTTCTTGTACTCTAATTTGGCACATGCCTGTGGGCGAATTTTCCATTTGACAGCACTTGACAACATCTACTACCAGTACCAATAGCAATTTCTAGACAGGCCATTTATAAACATGACAAAAATAACATTAAGAAGATATAATACAAATCAAGATTACAACCAAGAAACAAGTAATGCACTGAAAACCTCGATTTAAAATATTAAAATTTCTCAGTAACATTTTTTATTTATTTATTTGTTTTTTTTTTTTTTATTTAATTTGAATTTATGCTAAAGTATAATACTGATTACAAATGACCAATTTCAGTCCCAGTCCAGGGAAAAGGACATCAGTAAAATTAAACTATAAAATACGGACAGGCTGTCGATGCAATACAATGTGTATAACAAGGTTAGAATGACATAAGAACAAGAGAAGTATAGTTAATCACCCAACATGAGAAATTCTTTACATTATACAGCTGATGGAATTTGAAATCAGCTTCTGCATTGTGGAGAAGTTAAACTATATACAAAAAAGTTAAATGTTAAGATAAGTGTTATTTACATTTATAGACTAAGAAAGTAATTGGTGTGAAAATGTGCTTAGGTAATGTGGCCAGGGGCGTAACAGTGGCATTTAGCAAGTTTCACAAGGTGAGTTTTTAGCCGTGACTGGGAGATTGTGTAGGATAATATCTCTTTAAGATAGGAGGGAATAGATTCCCACAATTTTGAGCTGACAACAGAGAAGCAGTGATGCCAACTAACATTAAAAAGAAATTCAAACCAGCTTATGATAATGCTTAGTTATTAAAATAAACTCTGTGAGATTGAAAAGTACAGAAAATAATAAAATAAGTTACATGTTAATATCCACAAATGAGCACTCACTTCCAATACAATATATAGGAAATGTATAATGCTGCATACTGCCTACTGGTAACAGACCAAAATAGCGTTTTACGTTGATTTAGTATCACCTACATGTCAAGCTTGTTATTAGGACAATGGGGACTAAAACATACTTGAAATACTCTTATCCAAAGATGGCACATAATCCAGTAACAGAAAAAAATGTACTCACTTTCAAAGATTACAGTATTTTTTCACTGCATATTCCTACAAACAATTATGCTGTGCAGAAAAATGCCATATTTATATCACAAGTATGTTAACCAAATATTGGGGAAGTGAAGGACTGGGTTGCTCATTTATATAGTACATATTTGACACACCCCATCTTTATAATCACTGTGGTTTACACACCTTTTTGTGTAATTACATATAATGTTGCATTATATACTTTATTAGGTTTCTGTTCTGCTTGTTTGTGTGTTGACACATTTAGGTTCATAGGTTTAAAGGTAGGTACTAGGCTATCAGCCCAAGGGCCTAAGTAAGCCTAGCCAACAAGGTTCCCCGGCTTACGCCACTCAAGAAAGTTAATTTCCTGCACCTCTGTCTAGCAGAGCCACAGAAGTGATCCCCAGGGTGTATTTCCTATTTCCCATCCACTCATCAAGATTTTTCTTGAAGAGTGCTAATGAGGAACTTTACTTGACATAGATTGGTAGCTTGTTCCAGAGTATAGAAAGTCTCTGGGACAGGAATCTATCCCTCCAGCATGTCCTGTTTATTGTGGTGACAAGGGTTAGGTCCCTAGATACAAGTTATATGACAGTCATTTCATATTTAGAGAAATTTTAGACAGTTTGTAAAGAAATTACAGGTAAGTTGGTCTAATACAAACAGGAATTGCATTATGAAGTGAGGGAAAAAAACAGGCTTATGGTATATTTATGGAAAAAGTCAGGGATGAAAATTTGATAGAAGTAAGAAAATAAGTGAAGAAGGGAGAGTAATGAAATATAAGGAATGAACTGGCACTTGCTTACATTTAGGGATATATTCTATCCTTGTTTTGAGCAAGAACAGAGCCAGATTTTAGCTAGGAGCAGGTATATATGTGTTTGGGGACAGGGGTGTGTGTGTGTGTGTGTGGGGGGGGGGCTTGCCCCTGCAAATAAAATAACTTTCCTAGGAGGTGCACCAAAAGTTACTTCAGCTGTTTTTTTTTTTTTATCGATTGATTGTTAAAGAAAAAGATACCAATCGACATGAATCTGTTAATTTGACCGCAGAATGGTTTCCTGCTCATCTTTTATTAACTCTTGCTAGTAAGCACAATGTTTTCTTTTTGTGGAGGCACTCCCCTTCATATAATGAATTCATTTACAGATGCTATTGTTAATAAGATAATTGTTAGGAATCTGGTCAGCAATCCTGTAAACCCCATACCTTATTAATGTGTTAAGTTTTTATTTTGTTTTAGTAAACATGGAAATTCAATAACTATTTTTATCTAAAAAGACAACTGGCTAAATCAGACAGTTAAATCAATATCAGCTCTGTTTGCTTTTCCTGTTAGCCTCACTTCTGTGTCACAGGATAGCGTGGTCTTGTCTTTGATAGTTATGAATATTAAACTACCTCTGAATTCAAGCTCTTTACTGTTTGGCTTAATCTTCATCTGTGAGTCAGCAAACATTCTGCACCTAGTAGCACAACTCTAGTAAAATAAAGTACAAAAGCTGAAAATTAATTTATTCAGAAGTGCTGGTTGTGTAGCACACATGTTCAGCAAGACTATGAGCCAGCAGTTATGGATAGCAATATAAAAACTCCAGATAACAGAACACAGAATTTCTCTATTTACAACACAGATAACATAAGTTAATAGATTCATAGGTGGTGATACTGTAGGATATAGGTCCAACAGCCATTTTAAATCTAGGCAAGTTTACCACGAATTTACCAAAATATTACTGATGTATCAAAATCCCAAGGAGTTGTGTGGTTATGATATAGGCTTGTACACATCAAGCATCACAGGGTGCCCCTGTCCATTAAGGATGTAGGTGCCAAATCTGGACAAATTTTCGATTTCCCATCCACTGATCCAAGTTGTTTTTGAACAGACTTAGGGATGAGCTTTGTTTCACATGGATGGTAAGCCAGAGGAGAGGTAATCTTTGAGACACGTACCTCTCCCTCCAACATGTCCTGTTGCTATTGTGGCTTAGGTCATTATAATGGGTATTTTGGATGCTGTCTTTTTTGAAAATACGCAAAAAAATCCATTAGCACAGAATCAGAGGATGCCTTGTAGGCTAGACACGGATCACAATGCAGCAGTTTGTAGTAGACTGAACACAGGGATAGGGATTTAAAGCAGTCTGTAGAGGACTTGCTGTTTACTACCTATATTCATTTTGTAAGGAACCACTGCAGTCTTTCAAGTTGTTTCAAGTGATTGGTCAGGCACATGCCAAATTGTGCCATAAAGGCACACATACATTTGTGAGTGAGCTCAAGTGATTCCAACCATTTTCAGGAAGGATCAGGTATGGAAAGTTTCAATAACTACCTCTACAAGTAAATGTCTCTCCTGAAGGAAATTCAGTGTAAACACCAGCAACTCAGCAGATAATGATAATTTGTCACTCAGAATACTATTCTCTGCTTCACATTCTGTCACCACAGGCCTTGCTTATACTGCTGTAGTGTCCCTTTAGTTCAAGAGGAAAATGACTATACAATAAGCTTTCATGAAACCTTTAAACTCTTTCCAGGTATTGCAAAATAGTACACCTGTGTTCAGCAAATTGCAAATGCCCACTACAATGGCAGCACTCTTAAACCCCATGATGCCGGTGAAGCTAAAGCTCCAGATTAACATCATTCATGTGCTTAGCTGATTAAAAATGTGTTACCTTTATTGATATGTGCATCTTGTTTTAAGCCTTACCATGTAATTAAATATATCAATGTCTTTGTATTATTTTAAAGGGATAGCAATTTTAAAAGTAGAAACAGATATACATACCACCAATGTATATAAAGAGATGCTAAGTGGCATGCAGTGGTGGTTGGCCAATAGCCGACATATTGCT